>NC_082642.1:140455279-140755649 GCF_028023285.1 Balaenoptera ricei
ATGGAAGCCAGAAGAAAATGGCACAGCATTTTTCAAGTGTTAGAAGAAAAGAATTGTCAACTGCAATTTCTATATCTGGCTAAAATATCTTCAGGAATTAAAGGGAAATAAAGACATTCTCAGACAAAGGAAAACCAAGAGAGTATGCTGCTAGTAAATATAATCTTAAATAATAGTTAAAGGAAGTTCTCAAAACAGTAAAGTGATTTATACAAATGGACTTGAAACTTAAGAAAGGAATTAAAAGGGACTTCTGGTCTGGACAATATGGTGTAGGCCAGTTTCTTCCTCCTCTTTCTCACTCTGTAAACTATATACTCTTAAATAATGTGGGAGATACCCAATGAACTCTGACAGGTGGTAAGAGGAAGGAGAACTGGTGTGAGAATACACTACTGGAGGAGAATCAAAGTGGGAGGATATCTTAAGCTCCATTTACCCCCAACTTTGGCATTCCTGTCTCCAAGTTAGCAACAGAAGACACCCAAGTAGGTGTCAGGATTCTCTCTGACAAGATTAGGCAAGCCTGGCATCGCTGGTAAGGGCCATCAATCACAAACTCTGCTTACAAAAGCCAACAGAGGAGCAGTTATTTTTCCCATTGGGGTCTGAATCCTTCATCTCTGCTCTGAGACACTGGAGTGGCTGGAGGAGGAAATATACAGTGGGGATCCTAACCTAATAAATGTCTAGCCCAGGAAGTGCTCCCCCTCCACCTCAAATAAGTGAAGGTACCACCACAACAGGCAACAACCAGATGAAGCAACTCTTCATCTCCAAATCCTGAGATTGCAGAGATATATGGTGGCCTGAAAATAAAAGAAATATGTAGAATTGAAGGAAGATGGAGTTAAAATATATGTAAGAAACACCTAAAGTAGTGCTAAGAGGGGAATTGATAGCACTAAAGGCTTACATTAGAAAAGGGGAAAGATCTCAATAATCAATAATCTAATTTTCTACCTCAAGAAACTAGGATAAGGAGAACAAAATAAACCCAAAGCAAGTAGGATAAATAAATAATAAACATCAGAGCAGAAATCAATGAGGTTGAAAACAGGAAAACAATAGAGAAAAATAACTGACAGACAAAAATGCAGCAGAAATCTGTTTGGAATGGTTACCAACAGCCTCTGCCGCATCATCCATAGCCTGTGATCCCATCCCCACCAAAAAAAACCACATTCTTCTTGAGACTGAGAGCCTGTAATTTGTAATGGCCAGATAAAACAGTGTTGTCCACATTTCAGTGGAGGAATATGAGTAACTGAAGTACAGTCCCCCTTAGGCAAAATAATGGAAATAGCAGAAAAGGAGCTTTTGGTGAATAAAGGTGCAAAATAGGGCTCCAAGTGTTTTTATTATCCACACTTACTAGAAGCATTAAATGAGGAACAACAAAAATTCTTAACACATTGATCTGCAGAGGTTTACTGTCTATACCCCAGGCTGTCAGGAACATCCTTTTGTTTACATTGTAGTTTTATGGGATTTTTGAATGGCAAATACGGTGGCACTGTGGAAGAAAACAAACCAAATTCACTATTTAGCAATAGTATTCTGAAACTTAGGATGAATAATTACAATTAATGGCAAAACAGTTAAACTTATTACACTCTTCACTTGTTTTAGTATCATAATTTTTTCAGTGTTTTATTTTAAGATGTTTCTTAATTTAGTACTGTAAGTGAACATCTTGGTTCAGCAGTTAGGGAGGAATTATTTATGACATTTATTAGCAATTAGGAGCAAATAAATTTTATTACATGCATGTTGTTGGTGATTAAATAAAATAGAAAATGCAAACTATATAATCTTATTTACATAATGCATTTTTTCTCAATTTGTGTATCATTTTCAGAATTATACTGCTGAAAGAGAGTAGACATAATTAACTATATATGGGAAACTAATGTATACTTGTAATAGGGATAATGGCGTTTATAGAGTGGTATGATTACTTTTACAATCCTGTTTAAATTTAAGGGTTGGCATTCCTTCATTAGTTAGACTGGATTTTCTTTACTCCAGAAGTTTCATATTTTTTGCTTTGAGTTTATGTATGTGAAGTGAATATTTGAAAATGGAGGAATAATACTAGTGATTTAATTTCCATGCAATCAAATGAAATTTAACATTGTCCTTTTCATTTATTTTCACCCTATATAAATGTAATGTTTTCCTGATCATTATTCACTTCCTAATAGGAAAGAGAAAAAGTAATTTTTCCATGATGGAGACCATGTCTATGTAAGAGTAGGTTCATTCAGCCAAACTGAATGAAATAAACCTCTGTCAAAACCAGTTTTATTTATTTAGAATGATTTTGCAACTAGGCAGGGACTTGAGAAACTATGTCTTTTGTTAAGGGTCATGAATGTCATAGTAAATGAACTTGTCTTTCTGGATGTGGATTGACCTTTACTATTAATCAGTCTCATTACTTTTAACAATTAATTTTAATATTAATTTTAAATATTACTGTTTATATTGACTAATTTTAGAAATTAAATGAATTAAGCTGCACTGTTCCATAAAAATTGATAGGAATTAATAATTTTGGCTAAATATGGTTGTAATGTTCACTTAGAAACAGTGTCAAATACTTGATAGATATTTATAATGAATAATAGGTTCCAGATTCTAGGGGATAAATAGTTGTATCACTATGCATTTCATCACTAATAATTATAATTATGAAGTTATATAGATATGTAGTATCCATCTATACACACGTAAACATATAAACCAAACCTACATAGTTGTGAAATAAAATAAGATAATATTTAAGTCAATTTGAAGAGGATAGTCTCCAAATTTGAGGAAAAAAATAATTTGACTCTCTCACACTTTTATAAGGCAATATTTTAAATGTCTTTAAGTACAATAAGATAAAAATGAAATCTTAATTGCAGACGATATATTGCAGAAATGGCTACAGTTCTTCATTCCTCCCTCTATCCTCACCACTTGCAAGGCCGTTTTAAGCTCTTCCTATCCGGATTTTAATCTCGTTTACTATTCTTTTAATATAAGCTGGACTTGTGACTTCCTTTGGTCTGGTCAATGGAATGCAGCACTCTTCTGGTCTCCCTCAGAGTTGTACCAGTACATAAACACAGTTGGTGGTTTGAGACTTCACATGGAGGAAGATTAATGTGCCCCAGCCAATGTTCAAATGTAGAATCTCTAAGCTGACCTGTAGTTGATAATCAACCATATACAGGAGTTCTGCTGAGATCTAAAGAACCAGCCAGCTGTGTTCAACCTTAACTGCTGACTTGCAAAATCATGAACTAACAATATAGTTTCTGCTGTAAGCTACTAATTTGGAGTGAACTATTACACAGCAATAGGTAGATGATAAAGTTCTCAAAAAGGAATTTTGAGAAGATTACATTTTAACATGTTACTTTAAACACTACTTTAAAATCCTGTAAGCTTTCTAAAATTTTCACCTAAAACCAAAAACAAACACACAGTTTTTTTTTTTTTAATGCTAAAATAAAAATTGTTGGTGAAATATATCCAATTTTATTTTAGGAAATGCAAACTTTTTTGACTGAAACCATTCAAAATAATTTCAGTTCTTCAGATACGGAGGCTTTCTGGATAATCATCTTATTTTCTATATCTATTTTCTCTTTTATAGTATATTTAATATTCAGAATGATATTCTCAACTGTATTCTTATTTATTTATTTAGTTTTGGAGGCCATATTTTAATTATCAAGTATTTGTTGTTGTTTTTGTTGTGCTTCTTTGTTTCCTATTTGTACATGCAAAGCCTTCTTGACTCTTTATGATAACTTTTCCCCCCGGTTTGTGGTTTCTCTAAACACAACTTTTTTTCAATATCTTTCATCTATGCTATTAGATTTCCTCATGATAATTTTCTGTTCAAAATTAATTACCGATAAGAAAGTTCAAAATTATAATAAATTCATTATGAAGAGAGTGATGTGTGTAAGTTAAATTAAGTCTACTTCATAGAGATAAATAATCAACAATTGTAGGTCCTAATCAAAAATTCACACTCCAGTGTGTTTATTTAGTTGTAGAACTTCAATCCCTGTAAGTGAGAATTCACATTTTAGAGGTGGCTGTAAATAATCAACATCTAAATATCTTCATCAAAATCTTCACTGGAGGATATATTATAACACTGTAATAATATCAGTTTGTTTTATTTTTGAAATATCCATTAGGTTTTAGTTCTCACATCAATTAACTGAGAGCTTTTAATATTTTTAGTTATAAAAATTATTTATTTCATTCACAGGACACTTCTGCCTATGAACAGCTTAATAGATACCCTGTCAAAAGTAAGAAGCTAAGAATGTATGTTTTCATTTATCCAAGTTTTACTCTTAAAAATATTGCTACAAATCATAGGATAAACTCTTCTGTGACATACCAAGTTAGCCTTACAGAGAAGATCCATTGGTGGCAGTAGATGAAATAATTCACTGAACAGACTTTTTTTTTTTTAATCATCCTAAATATTTACCTAGAGATATGTACTACTTACTCATAAATATTATAATACTCAATACAAAATGTCTCCTCAGCAAATACATATGATTATACCCCAAATACTGAAACATAAGCTTTTTATCATCATGATTGTTATTTTGTCTTAGGTTCATTTTCTCTAGAGGCTATTAAAGAATGCATACATTTTTGCTGACATTTTATCACAGCGATAAAGTGAGATGGGGATCTATACTCAAAAGGCCACTAAAATCAGTCAGCAGGTATATTGCAGAACACAACTGCTTGCCCAACATTCTGAAAACAAATCAGTAAAGTATGATCCAATTTATGGTTAAGTGTATTGTCACACAAAACCCTCAATTTGTAGCATATTTAACAACATTATAAATATATATCTATGAAAGACAGCATAATTTAATACTATTATTCTAATGATATTCTTACCTTAGTGTATGATCAATTATCCATGGGACGTCAGAAGAAATTGAATTTATTTTAAAATTTTACTTATCATATCACACAAAATTCACACATATAAATCAATTTTCTTGATTATATTCTTCCTGTATCTACTAACCCATTTTTTCATTAGTAAGAATCATTATACCTGTAAATGTTAGTGCAGATTCTCAGACAATTGCTTTTACAAGTTCCAGGAAACAACTGACAATGCTTTTAATAGTATATAATTGAATTCATCCACAGCAGAAAAAAATATTCATTCAAGGCATATCTTCATGGAATGTATATTGTGGACATAGCTGAAGCATTGTATAATTTTAGACAAATGGGAATTGTAAAATAAAACTGTTTTTTTTTTTTTTTTTTGTTTAGAAATACACGTTCTTTTATTTATTTATTTATTTATGACTGTGTTGGGTCTTCGTTTCTGTGCGAGGGCTTTCTCTAGTTGTGGCAAGTGGGGACCACTCTTCATCGCGGTGCGCGGGCCTCTCACCATCGCGGCCTCTCTTGTTGCGGAGCACAGGCTCCAGACGCGCAGGCTCAGTAATTGTGGCTCACGGGCCCAGTTGCTCCGTGGCATGTGGGATCTTCCCAGACCAGGGTTTGAACCCGTGTCCCCTGCATCGGCAGGCAGACTCCCAACCACTGCGCCACCAGGGAAGCCCCAATAAAACTGTTTTTATTGCAGTGTATTATTATTTGTACAAGTGTTCTGTGGAAGAGTAGAAAACAAAAGACAATTTGAATATAAAAATTAATTTATTTAATCATTAAAAAGCATATTTATACATTTTATTCCTTATAGCAAACATCAAGCTAGTGCTGTATGACATAATAGGAGAGTTATCCATGTCTTCAGTACTTTCTTACTAAAAAGAAGTCAAGCTGAATGTTCATACTTTTTATGAATGCCTACTATGAAAAAACACTAATCCAAATTGAATCTAACTTACATCCCAATTGTGCTAATGGAAGTAGACATAATGAGCTTTTTAAAAACTGTACAAAATCTTAGGTATTTTTTGTTGTTCTTGCATTTTTATGAAAAATACTTAACTAAATACTTTAGTGTTTAGTGCGTCTAAATAATAATTTTGTGAATAGGGTAGAAAATGTTGATCACCAATATACTATTTCAACAATGTAGAATTAGGTGCAGATGAACAGTAAAGATGAAAAAGTATTCATATGTAACAAGGACATGGGCCTATCAATGGTCTGTGTCTTCTTCAATCCCTGCCAGCTACAGTTCATGAATAACCCTGCCAACCCAGAGACCCAAAGGGAGGCACTCCCATTATCATGGAAATACAACATAAAAGACATATGCTTTTTATCATCATAACAAAACTTATGGGATACAGCAAAAACAGTTCTTAGAGGAAATTTTATAACAATCAGTGTATATATTAAGAAAATAGAAAGATCTCAAATAAACAACCTAATTGTACACCTCAAAGAACAAGAGAAAGAAGAACTAAGGAAGCCCAAAGTAGCAGAAGGAAGGAAATAACAAAATCAGAGTGGAAATAAATGAAATAGAGACCAGAAAGATACTAGAACAGATCAATGAAACTAAGAATTGGTTTTTTGAAAAGATAAACAGAATTTACAAAACTTTAGTTAGACTAACAAAGAAAAAAAGAGAAGACTCAAGCAAACAAAATTATAAATGAAAGAGGAGACATTACAACTGATACCACAGAAATACAAAGAATCATAGAGACTACTATGAACAATTATATGGCAACAAATTGGATAACCTAGAAGAAATAGATACATTCCTCAAAACATTTAATTTTCCAAGACTGAATCATGAAAGAATTAAAAATCTGAAAGGACCAATAATAACTAAGGAGATAGAATCAGTAATCAAAATCCTCTCAGTAAAGAAATGCCTAGTACCAGATGGTTTCACTAGTGTATTCTATCGAACATTTAAATAAGAATTAACAATAAATCTTTTCAAGCTCTTCCAAAAAACTGAACAAGAGAGAACACTCTCAAACTCATTTTACAAGGCTGACATTACCCTGTTTCAAAGCCAAAAAAGGACATGAAAAAACAAAAGTAGAACAAAACTACAGGCCCATATTCCTGATGAACATAGATCCAAAAAATCTCAGCAAAATATTAGGAAACAGAGTTCAAAAGCACATTCATATGACTGTATAGCAGGATGGATCAAATGAAATTTATCCCTGGGATGTAAGAATGGTTTAATATATGCAAATCAATAAATATGGTATACCATGTTAATAGAATAAAGGATCCATATCCTATGATCCATGCAGAGAAAACATCTGATAAAATCCAACATCCTTTCATGACAAAAACTCTCAACAAATTGGATATAGAAAGAATGGACCTCAACATTATAAAGACCATATATGCTAAACCCACACATATAGTCATACTCAATGTTGAAAGATTCTCTAAGACCAGTAAGAACACAAGGGTGCCTCCACTCATCATCCCCATTCAACATAGTATTGGGAGTCCTACAAAAAGAGATTAGGCAAGAAAAGGAAATAAAACACATCCAAATTGGAAAGAAAGAAATAAAATCGGTTCTGTTTGCAGATAACATGATCTTATCTGTAGAACATCCTAAAGACTACATCAAAAAACTGTCAGAACTAATAAGCAGTACATTTTTAGGATACAAAAATCAATATGAAAAATCGGTTTCATCTCTATACACTAACAATAAACTGACTATCTGAAAAATAAATAAAGAAAACAATCCCATTTACAGTATCATCCAAAACAATAAAATACTTAGGAATATATTTAACCAAGGAGGTGAAAGAATTGTACACTGAAAACTAAAGGACATTGGTAAAATAAATTGAAGAAGACACAAATAAAGATATCCTATATTCATGGATTGGAAGAATTAATATTGCTAAAATGTCCATACTACCCAAAGCTATCTATACATTCAATGCAATGCCTGTTAAGAATTCAATGGCATTTTTCACATAAATAGAAAAATACAATCCTAAAATTCAAACAGAAGAACAAAAGACACTGCATTGCCAAAGAAATCTTGGGAAAGAAGAATAAAGGTGGAGGTATCACACTTTCTGATTTCAAACTATATTATAAATCTATAGTTTAAAAAAAAAAAAAAAAAAAAGGCCATGAAGAACCTAGTGGCAAGACGGGAATAAAGACACAGACCTACTAGAGAATGGACTTGAGGATATGGGGAGGGGGTGGGGTGAGATGTGACAGGGTAAGAGAGTGTCATGGACATATATACACTACCAAATGTAAAATAGATAGCTAGTGGGAAGCAGCCGCATAGCACAGGGAGATCAGCTCGGTGCTTTGTGACCACCTAGAGGGGTGGGATGGGGAGGGTGGGAGGGAGGGAGATGCAAGAGGGAAGAGAAATGGGAACATATTGTATATGTATAACTGATTCACTTTGTTATAAAGCAGAAGCTAACACACTATTGTAAGGCAATTATACTTCAATAAAGATGTTAAAAAAAAAAAAAAAAATCTATAGTAATCAAAATATGATATGCACATAAAAACAGACATATAGACCAATAGAACAGAATTGAGGGCCCAGAAATAAACCCCTGCATATACTGTTAACTAATAGTTGACAAGGATACTAAATGGGAAATGGATAGTCTTTTTAATAAATTATGTTGGGGAAACTGTATATTCAAATGCAAAAGAATGAAATTGTACCCCTGTTTTACACCACTCAAAAAATTAGCTCAGAATGAATTAGAGACTTAAATATATTACCTGAAACCTTAAAACTCCTAGAAGAAAACATAAGAAAAACCATCTTGACATTGGTCTTGGCAATGATTTTTTAAAAATATTACACTAAAAGCACAAGCAACAAAAGCAAAAATCAACAAGTGGGGGTATATCAAACAAAAATGCCTCTGCATAGCAAAAGAAACAATCAACAAAATGAAAAGCTAAACTATGGAATATTTGCAAACTGTATATCTGATGATGGGGTTAATCTTCAAAATATGTAAGGAATTCTTACAACTCATTAGCAAAAAAATCCAAATAATTTGATTAAAAAATGGGCAGAGGACTTGAATAGACATTTTTTCAAGGAAGATATGCAAATGCCCAACAGGTACATGAAAAGGTGCTCAACATCAGTAATCGATAGGGAAATGCAAATCAAAACCATAATGAGGTATCATCTCACAACTGTTAGAATAGCTATTATCAAAAAGACAAGAGATAAGTGTTAGCAAGGATGTGGAAAAAATTTTGTCCCTGTGCACTCTTTGTGGAAATGTAATACAGCCGCTGTTGAAAACATTATGGAGGTCTCTCAAACGTTAATAGAAATAGTTAAACTAGAACTACCATAGCACCCAGCAGTTCCACTTCTGGGTATATATCAGCTGAAAATGAAATCACTATCTTGAAGCAATATCTGAACCTCCATGTTAACTGCAGCATTATTCACAATAGCCAAGGCATGAAAGCAGGCAAAGTGTCTGTTGGAGGATGAATGGATATAGAAAATACGATATACAGTTGACCCTTAAATAATAATGGGATTAGGGATGCCTACCCTCCACACAGTCCAAAATCCGAGTATTACTTTACAGTCTGACCTCCATATCAGCAGTTCCCCATCCTCGGATTCAACCAGATCCTGTATTACTGTAGTTCGTATGTAGTGGAAGGGAATCTGCATATAAGTAGACAGGTGCAGTTTGAACCCATATATATATATATATATATATATAATTGAATATTATTCAGCCATAAAGAAGAAGGAAGTCTTGTCATTTGTTACAAAGTGGATGAATTTTGAGGACATTATGCTAAGTGAAATAATTCTGGCAAGAGAAAGACAAATACAGTATGACCTCACTTATATGTGGAATCTAAACAAGCTGAACTCATAGAAACGAAGAATATATGGTGGTTTCCAGGGGCTGATGGATGGGCGAAATGGGGAAATGTTGTTCAAAGGTTACAAACTTGAGTTATGAGTGGAATAAATTCTGAGGATCTAATGTAGAGCATGGTGACTACAGTTAATGACACTGTATTGTATACTTAAAAGTTGCTAAGGCAGTAGATTTTAAATGCGCTCACAACACACACAGAGTAAATTGTGTGAGGTGATGGTTGTGTTAACTAACCTTATTTTGGAAATCATTGCCCAATATATATGTATATCAACTCATCTCATTATAATCTTAAATTTACACAGTGTTATATGTCTAGTATCTCAGAAAAGCCAGAGGGAAAAGGGTTTATTTCTTCCTGATCAAGTCTTTGTTGGATTAGACACACCCCTTTGACCCCTAATATAATCTAATTTGACCATAGTGATAATTACTTTTTTTCTAATCTCACACACACAGATACACAGATGCTCATGCACACACACACACACACACACACACACACACACACACAATATAAGAATGCTTATGGATACTCCTGGAGGGAAAAGATGAGAGAGAAGAAAGGGTCAGGTAGGAAATGATAGTCATTTACTTACCTGGAAAAGAGGCAGCCACCTTGATAGAACATGTATTATATCTCTAATTACTTAACATTGATATGAAATTTTTGTCCAACTTTCCTTCAGCATTTTAGGAGCACCCACTCCAGATTATGTTGGAGAGCATTTCATATCTGTTTCAATAGTTACTGAAAAGGATATGTTTATTCTGTATTGTTTTCATGTCTTAACTATTTTAAAACATTAGAGTGTTTTCATAAATCGAATATTCTCTCCTATATGTGTTTTTCTATTTCTTATCATTCCCTCTATTTTTCTTAGGTTTTTATTTGCTATTCATTTACTGACTTTTTGAGAAGGGTCTTATATAAATTTTTTTCAGCCTTTCATCCTTTCTAATTTACCATTTTAAAGTTATAAGTGATATCTGAGCATGGTTTCAGATGCATCGCACAAGTTTTATATTTAATATTTAATTATCATCCAGCTCAAAATATTTTCTGTTTTTCATTTTTAGTTTTTTATTATATTTAACCATAAATTAAAGATACATGTGTGCTTGTGCGATTCTAATTTAATTGCACTGTGCTTAGGGAACATACTCTAGGATTTTCTTTTTTTAAGAATAAACTAATTTTATTGAAATATAAATTATAAACAAAAAAGATTCAGAAATCAGAAGCACACAAAAAATGTCTAGAATCCTTAAAGTCTTTTTCAAACTTGCTTCCCCAGCTCAACATTAACTGCTGACTTCCATCACCCTTAGTTTTCATGTTTTAGAACTTCAGTGATTGGGAATATACAAGTTTACTCTGTTTGTGTCTGGCTTCTTATGCTAAAATTTCTATTGGTTAGTTTTATCAAAGTTATTGTTCATAATGTGTTCCTTTTCATTATGAATGAACAATTATGAATATAGTAAGTGCCATATTATGAATATGGCATTTATTTTGTTTTCTAGTATTGGTTATTTCTAACCATGCTGCTTTAATAATATTCTTCAACATATGTTTGGTGCATCTAGATATGCATTTCTGTTGGGTATATATCTATGAATAAAATAACAGGGTATCCAAATGTTCAACTTAGACAATTTTTGAAGTTTTGTCAATTTTTACACTTCAAGCAATAATGTATAAATGTTTCAGTTTCTTTGCATCCTACCTAAAGATGATGAATTTATTTAATCATTTTTTATTTTAGCAATTCTATGAGTATGTTATGATATTTCAAAGTAGTTTAAATTTGGGACTTCCTGGTGGTACAGTGGGTAAGACTCTGTGCTCCCAATGCAGGGGGCATGAGTTTGATCCCTCGTTGGGGAACTAGATCCCGTAGACACCCGCAACTAAAGAGTTCACATGCCGTGACTAAGGGTCCTAATGCCGCAACTAAAGAAGTCTGCATGCTGCAACTAAGAAGTCCACATGCTGCAACTAAAAAAAAAGATCCCACATGCCACAACGAAGATCCCACACGCTGCAACTAAGACCCTGCACAACCAAAATAAATAAATAAATAAATAAATAATAAATCTTAAAAAAAAAGAAAAAGAAAACATCACTACAAATTCTACACATGCTAAAATAATAATAATAAAAAAACCCAAAGTAGTTTAAATTTGCATTTTCTTGTGGTCAGTAATATTGCAAACTTTTACATAAGTTTATTGATTATAGAAGAGCATCTTCTGAGAAAACTATGTTCAAATCTTTTGCCCATTTTTCTGTTGGGTTTTCTAAATTGTCTTAATGATTTATAGGAATTATTTATGTGAGCCTTATGTAATACAAAACTATTATTCTGTACTAATTGTGGTCTTATCACTGTTATTATGTTGTATTTTAATGAATAAAAAGTCACAATTTAATATAGTCCAATTTATTATTGTGTTACTCTTAAAAATTTTTATCTTGCTATATTTTTATGAAGATACAGCCTTTAATCTGGATACTGATATTATTTTTTTTTTTACATTAAATTCTCAAATACACTTCTATTTGAATTTTTTTTGATGATTTGAGGTAGGGGTCCACATTTTTCCTTGTGGCTATCCAATTAACCCAGCACCATTTGTTCAAAAATAATCCCCACTGAAGTACAGTAGCACTTGGTTGTAAATCATATAATTGTAAATGAGTGGGCCTTTCACTATTCTATTTTATAAATATATTTATGTACACTTATATCAGCATTGCACTAACTTAATTTCTATAGCTTTAATATAGACTTGGCATATAAGAACTCCATTTTTGTTCTAATGTATTGATGCTTATTTGACTTTTGCTTTCCCATGTAAAACTTAAAAGCAACTTATCAATTTTTACACACACACACACACACACACATACACACAAAGACACATATACTTCGGGAATTTTGATTGGAATTACATTGAATCTATAGGTCAATTCATCGAAAATCGACATGTTTAAAATTCTAAACTATCCATTTCAGGACCAGGTTACGCCTTTCAATTTACTTAGGTTTTCTTTAAATTATCTCAAAAATTAAAAATATTTTTAGTGTAGAAATCTTGCATATATTTTATTAGACTTATTCATAGGTATTTGGTGTTTTGATGCTTTTGTAAATGGTTTCAGTCAATTTTAAAATCTATTTCTCTGCCTCTAGCATATAGTGACTAATCATTTTTTATTGGATTTGTATTCAGAGAACTTACTAAATGCACTTATTAATTCATTTTATCTGAACATGCTTTTGAATTTTGGATATTTACATTGTTATGTTCCATTTACCAAAATTTTATTTTGCCATTTCTGAATCTTACTATTTTCCTTTGTCTTATTTCAGTGACTAGGAATATTAACAGAAGTTGTTGAATACCAGTAATCTTTTATTTCTAAACTTGTTTTTCTTCTAATCTTGGGAGAAAATGCCGTGTTTTAGTATTTAGGATGGGTTTACTTAATTTTTTTTAATAGATTAAGAAAATTATTGCTTATTCTAACTATTGAGATCACATTTGTCTCATTTGTTCTAGTGATGTAGTGATAATGCATTTATTGTTTCTGAGTGCTAAACTGTTCTTAAATTTCTAGTGTAAATCCAGTTTGTGATGTATTATGTGTTTATATGTTAGTAAATTTGATTGACTTTATTTAGAATATATTTTTACCTATATTCTTGAGAGAAGTTAGCCTATTATATTCTTTTATGTAAAGTCATAATTTTGTGTCAAGATTATCCTGGGGTGATGAAACAAGTTGGGAAGTGGTTTTATATAAGAACTTTTAGCATTTGAGCCCATATATTTTGGGAGGGCGGATTATTTCAGAATAAGGCCAGAGTAACTAATTTAAGCAAGAATGGGATCTTAGCTGAGACTAACTTCAGACTGATATCACAAGGAAGCTGAGGAGTACATACTGCACCGCAGAGGAAAACATTCTAAGAATTTTATGGAGAAGGAGACAGCTGCAAATTTAATTATTCAACAATGACTGAAATTAGGAAATGGCTATGCCAATTGGTAAAGGAAACTCTGGTGAATGATTGCATCCAACATAGTCTACGCCTTGGATCACACAGATTCCATTGCTTCTCCCAATTTTTTTTTTTTTTTCTACTTTACCTAGGCTTCAGCCTCACCAAAGATTCCATTTAATTATAATTTCTGGAAAAATTATCAGAGGAGGGTTAATGTGACAAATTTAGGTCCTGTTGCTTCAGTTGGTCCTGAGACCATAATTGACAATCAAAATCCCCATTTTCCACTGTCCACTGTAGTTACACCTCCCATTTAGTTAACATTCCTGTTGATCAAAATTGGCTTGCCATCTTGGTTGACTCAGAACTTCGTATCTGATACTCGGTCATATTTTAATCAGACTTTATTTATTATACTCATTTCCCGATAATACTGGGCATGGGAAAACCATGGGTTGCTTCAGTGAGCTGCAATCTATTTCTCTCTGCCCGCATTACATAAAAGCTGACCAACCTACACATAGTGATTAGGGAAAATTATCCCTGTCAATATGCTAATTCCTATTCTCTGTTGGTCTAGTAGCAGAAGTACCTAAAATGATCAGGTAACAGATGCAGCTTTAAGTTTCTCTGGTGTAATTCCTAATCATGCTATTGTTTTGAACATATTTAAATATACTAATCAAATTTGTTTTAAATTCCCTGCCTGACTTAATTATCTATATCACCTGTGGATCGGTTTCATTTGTAGCTGTTGGTTTTTAGTCTCTGGATTTTTGTCTTTTGTTAATACTGGGGATATTTTATTGCATATTATACTTTATATGAAAAATTTAAACAGCTCTGGATAATTTTATTTTCCTTCAGGGAAGAATTAACTTGCTTTGTGCCAGCAGTTAGAGTAAGGGCATATTACTGTGTCTCAGTAAACAATCTAGATTTTCTGAGCCTGTGTTGTAAGGCTTATCTTTATTTGGTGCACATTTTATTTCAGGGCATAGCTCTTTAGAAGTCTCAACTGAATGCGTGTGGTGTTTATTGCTGTTCTCTAAGACTCCTCTCCCATCCTGCAGTCCAATTTTGTCTCCTCTGCAAGATTATTGAAAGGTCTTAGGATTTTTTAGTTACTTAGCAATTTCTTCTTGATTGATTTCTTGGCCTCTTGCCCCATGCTTTTCAGGATTTACCAGTAATCTACAGTATTAAAGCACTCAGAATTTTGGGATCACTTCTCTGGGTCATTTTTCTCCAGGATTTCTGTTTCTCATATCCTAGATGCCTTATTACTTCTGAAAACAAAATTTTGCCTCCCTCATAACAATATCTCAAAGTTTCTGCTTCCTGCTAGGGCTTTATGCCTTATCATGAGATTTAGGGAAAAAAATCCCCAACATAAAAGTAGTATAATTCTGGCCCCCTGCAATTTGTCTCTTTTCTCTCCACAGTGTTATCGCTTCAAGTTTCAGTTACTTGTGTTCTTTGATAGTGAGTACCAGATGTTTTTGGCCCTTCTTCAATTTTATGGATGTGCTTTTCTGATTCATGCTCAATAGCAACCAGTTGTAGAATACCACTTTCATTGCAATGAAATATTTGGAGACTTTTTAATGGGCCAACATATTTTTTTTTTTTTGAAATTATACATTTGAAAAACAGACTGTATCCTATGATTATGCCATACTGGTTTTCAAACAATTAAATTTTGGATCCTAACCACATTTTAAACAAGTGAAATTAGACTTCATTCCTTTAATCAGCATTTTAGCACTGCCTATCACTTTAGAGTATATAACTACGTAATCGGGGATTCATTTAAACAGCAAATCGTGGGTTACTATAATTTTTTTTTATTATTTTTTTCAAAACCAGGAAATAATCATCAAGTAAAATCTTTGCAATAGATAGCTATCATGATTAGAATTGTGTCCTCCCAAAAGATGTTGAAGTTCTACCCCTCAGTACCTATGAATGTGACCTTACTGGGAAATATGATCAAATCAAGATAAGGTTATTAGGCCCTAATCCAATATGACTGGTGTCCTTATAAGAAGAGAAAATGTAGAAAAAGAGACAGATATGGATAGAAGGAATATGATATAAAGACACAGGGAGAATGCTATCTACAAAGCAAGGAAAGCCTGAAGCTACCAGAAATTAGGATAGAGGCATGGAACAGATTCTCCCTCACAGGACTCAGAAGGAACCAACCCTAGCAACATCTTGATGTCAGTCTTCTAGACTCCTGAACTGGGTTGTATAATTCACACAGTCTGTGGTACTTTGTTAAGGCAGCCTCAGGAAACTAATACAATAGGTAAACTACCTGAAAGTTGTAATCTCTGAACCTAGATCCCAGGCAAACTTCAAATCCAAACCTTCTGGACCCCTTCAATCCAGGATTCAAAGATAAGTCATTAATTAGTCTGCATCAACCTCTAAAAACAGGTTTTACAGTTTGTGATACAATACTGGAGTCTAAAATACCTTTCTTAAAGAATAAAAATAAATATAGGAAGTATTAATGAAATACAGTTAAGAATTTTTAAGTTAATGGGCTTCAAAGAAGCTTGTATAATGAAAATAATAAATCAGAGAAAATATATAAATATATTTAATTATAGCTAAAAGTAAGTTAGGTAGTCTAACCTCCACTACCCCCATCCACCATACACACAAAAGGAGATATTCTGTATTAGTTAAAGATGTCTCTATATAAGGGTCTGATATTCTCCTACTATAAGTGAGGATAATGACTTAGTGACATTAAGTAAATTTCTAAATTCATGTAGATATTTGGGAAATATTAGACTCAAATGCAGTACTGGATGGCTCCAAATAATACAATAATCTCTTTAGTTTTCCAAGAAAGGCTGACCAGACTATTTTGCAAGCAATCATATTATCAGTTTATTCTATATTAAATTATGTTTCAAGTAATGCATATGTAGTTTCTGTGCTCCTTGACATTAGGTGTTGAACTCTAACTGCTATAAATATATAATGTGAAACAAATGCCTTTCATTATACAATTATATTTGAATATACAATGAGTATTTCAAGTACCAGAGATTTTAATAACTAATTAAATATATCTCCCCATTCGGAGAAGCTACTGTAACCATTCATTATGGTTGAACATGTGAACATTTTTAGAAGATCAAGAAGATTTAGCCAGAGGAAAAAGCAAGTAAATAATTTTCTAGGCAAAGGAAACAGCAATATTATGCCCCAGAATCTGGAAAAAGATTAAGATTTAAGAGTAATTTAGGGCAGGCAAGAATGACATGTTTGAGAATGAGATGGAGGATTATATAATGTGAAGCTGAGAGAATTGCAGAGTCCATAACACATAGATCCATGGAGGCCATGCATATTGCTCACCATTATGAGAGACACAAGATGACTCTACATTATAGATAAATGAGTCATAATTTACTTAACTAAAGCACGTTACTGCATCATTTTAAGGTCTTTAATTTTCAATTATTAAAAAGAGCTAATCTTTTATAATCTTGTTCAATTTGTTGAAAGTTGAGACAGTATGAATGATATTCTGCAGAAATAATACCCTAATTTCTTATTAATTATGCCCCCAGTTTGCAGAGGTAGTTTATAAGACCTTGATATAAACACTCTTACATATGCATCTCTACAATTACTTGATTCTAAAGTATATAAACTTTAGAAGGTGGATTTTCATATCTAATGACACATTGACACATATAGTTACATTTCTCTTTAGAAAAGTATTTCAATGTACATTCCCATTAAAATTATGGAAGTAACCTTGTTTCTAAAACCACTTTTACAATTTGATTTTTAAAGTGTGTCGGGGCCATGAAAATTTTTTTTCTTTTGTGCATTGATTGCCATTCCACTCTTATATGGGTTATTTTTTGTTTGTTTCAATTTCTCCTAAGGAGTTCATTTTTTTAGTGTAGTTTTAGGTTTATAATAAAATTGAAAGGAACATACAGGGAACATATACTCCCCTGCTCCCATACATGCATAATCTCCCCATTATCAGCATTTCCTACCACATTGATTCTTTTGCTGGAATTGGTGAATCCACACTGATACATCATAATCACCCAAATACACAGTTCACTTTAGTGAACTGCTGGTGTTGTGCATTCTATGGATTTGGACAAATGTATAATGGCATGTGTCCATCATTGTGGATTCAAACAGAGTATTTTCAATACCTTAAAAATCCTCTGTGCTCTGCTTATTCATCCCTCCCTCTTTCGCAACTTCTGGCAAACACTGATCTTTTTACTGTCTCCATAGTTTTCCTTTTCACAGACTGGTATATAGTTGGAATCATACAGCTTACATTCTTTTCAGATTGGCTACTTTCACTTAGTAATATGCATTTCTGGTTCCTCCATGCCTTTTCATAGCTTGATAGCTCGAAAAATTATATATCATTTTCTGGAAGTACCACAATGTATTTATCCATTCTCTTACCAAAGGACATCTTGATTTCTTCCAAGTTTTGGCTATTTTGAATAAAGCTACTGACAACATCCATGTTAAGGTTTTGCATGGACATAAGTTTTCATGTTAAAATGTTCCTTTCACCTCAAAAATATTCCTTTTTAAATATTTTTTATGATTATTGTTTGTAATAGCATATTAAAATTTCTTTAATGATCTATTGACCAATCGTTCTATGATTTCAGACACTAGTATCATATTTATGCAGTATTTCTTCACCTTAATATAGTCTTTTATTCTAATACTATTGTAGATTTATTTCTTATATGCAAGTATTTAATCCATCCATACATTTTATAATAATGTATGAAGAACTATATAAATTGTATTCCAAATGGTTATTCAACTGCTACAATGTCAATTACTGGAAAATATATATCTTTTAATTTATTTTAAATGTTATCTCTATCAGATGCTTAATTATATATTATTATATAATTATAAATATACATAATTATAATTATATATAAACTATATATATAATTATAAATATATATATATTTATTGGGGTTTTATTTGTTGTTGTTAATCTACACTTCATTTCAAGTGGTCTGTCCATTTTGCCATCAATCCCATAGAGTTTTACTATACATTTTTAGTGTATTTTTGATCTGTGCTATGGACTGAATATTTGTTTCTCCCCCAAATTCATATGTTGAAGCTTAATTCCCAATGTGCTGGTATTTGGCGATGAGGCCTTTGGGAGGTAATAAGGACATGAGGGAGAAGACCACAAGAATGAAATTGGTGACCTTATAAAAAGAGAAAGAGACTAGATCTCTCTCTCTCTCTCTCCCTTTCTTTCTCTCTCTCTCTCTCATTCTCTCTTTCTCTCTCTGCCATACCCAAGAGACATATGAGGATACAAAAAGAAGGTGGCTCTCTGTAGATACCAGATCTGCCAGTACATTGATCTTGTACTTCCCAGCCTCCGGAATTGTGAGAATAAATGCCTGTCATTTAAGCCACCGAGTCATTCTACAGTATTTTTCACCCTAAGATTACCTGGTAAAGTTGCTTTTCTTTAAACTACTATGGAGTGTGTAATGGATAATTTATACGTTAGGTTGACTGGGCCATGAGGTGCCCAGGTATTTCTTTAAACATTATTTTCAGTATATCTGTAAGAGGGTTTCTAGCTGAGATTAACATTTGAATTAGTAGACTGAGTAAAGCAGATTGCCCTCCCTAAGGATGCCTCATTCAGTCAGTTCAAGATCTGAATAGCACAAAAGGATAGACCAAGAGAGAACATCTGATGCATGACTGCCATCAGATTGGGACATTAAGTTTCTTTCTGCCTTCATATTCAAACTGCAGCTTCAGCTCTTCCTGGGTCTTGAGCCTACAGGCTATCTGACTGCACTACCTCATTTCTCCTGGGTCTCCAGCTTTCCGACTACTGATCTAGGGACTTGCCAACCTCTGTATTTGTATGAGCTCATTTCTTATAATAAATCTGTATGTGTGTGTGTGTGTGTATCTCAATAGTTTATATACCATTTATTCTATTTTTCTGAAGATCTATATATCCTCTTACAGGAGAACAATGTACCTGTATTTTTAAGATTTAATAAATTATATATTCACATATTTTTGTTTAATCTATAGCTCACTTAGAAGTATTTCTTAATATCAAATTTTGAATTTATTTCTGGTTATTATTAGATTCAGTGATCTCTATGATAATTAGATCAGTTTAATTTACTGTGATGTTCACAACTCTCTGTCATGATCCTTATTTTGGCTATATTCTATTTTATATATCTCTAATTAAATCTCTAATTAAATAAATGTATAATCTCTAATTAAATAATAATTAAACAACTTCTTTGTAGTTTTGTTCAACATTTGTCCACACACTTTGAGACTTGTTTATTAGGACCATATAATTTAGGCACGTATAATAATTACAGTGTGTGAATTTAATTCTTTTATCATGATAAGATATCTTTTTATGCCTACAAATATCTTTGCCTTAAATCTCTAAAATTAATATAGCTATGCTACTTTTTATTGCTGATATTTGTTCAGTATTCATTTCTCAATGCTTTAGTTTGTGTCCAAATGTTTTGAATTATTCTGTAGAGTAAATTTGTTAAAATTCAATATATCATATTTTGTCAATTAAGATTAAAATATATGTGAATGGAATTCTAAATTACCATGTTGTCTTTTTTTTTGTACTGAGTTTTGTATCTTTTCTTTATTTTCTTCCTTTCTTGCCTTCATTTGAATAAAGCTTTCTTTTTGAGTATTTATATTTTAAAATTTACTTGTTTAGAATTTTTACTCTCTATGCTTATTTCTTTAATAGTTAGACTAATCATTTTAACGTGAAAATTTAACAGATTCTAAAGTAAAATAATATCCTTACCCTTCCCTTAACAATACAAGTATCTTCAAAACCATTTATTTCATTACCTTTTTCCAATCTCATCTTGCAGTACATTAGGTCTGTTATTTTCCCTGTACAAATTTATTTATTATTACCATTTTTATTTTTCTCTTAATATTTATTTATTAGGCAGTATACGTGTTTGCCATGTCTTACTTTCTAAAAATTTTTACTTTTTTATTTCTGTTTTTGATACATAATTTGATTAAGTATAGAATTTTGTGAGGATATTTAATTTCTTTAAGTATTTTGATGGCATTTTATCATTGTCTTTTGATGTGTATTGTGTTTATTGTGAAGTCATCTGTCATTGCATTTGTTTTCCCTTTTTAGGTGATATCTTTATTCTTTGTATGCTTTTAATTTTCTATTGTCCTTTGACTACAATTTTACTATGAATTATCTAGATTTGTATTTATTTTATTTTATTACTTATAGGGCTTCAGAATCTGGGATTTATTGTCTATACATAATACTGGAGTAGACAAACAACCATTATTTCTCTGAATGTTGCCCTGTCTCCACTCTATATTATATTCCTCTGGGAATTCTGAATATATGTATATTAGACTTTCTTGCTCTAGTCTCAATATCTCCTAACCCTTCATAATTTCCCTTTCTTTCTCTATATTTTGTTCTACATAATTTCCTCACTTATATCTTCTAGTTTTCTGATTTTTTTATATGCTGTTTTATTCAGCTATTGAATTTTTAATTGTTTTTTCATTTTTAAAAGCTCTATTTGGTTCTTGAAACATTTAATGGGTCATTCTTTTTAGACTCTAGTACCTGGCTCTTATTTTCAAGATTCTCTAGTCTTTCTCTAAACAGATTAAATATTTATTTATATTTATTTCATATTATTTGATAATTCCAATATCTGAAATGTTTGCATTTTGAATATATTGTTTCCTTTATCTGCTTGCATTTGTGGCTCATTTCCCTATATGCACTGTTATTTTTGCATAAACGTTGTTTATTTCTTTTTGAAAAACATACCCTGTGTTAGTTCTTTGAGAACTTACCTGCAGTTTTATTCTTCAGAAAGTATTTGCTGTTGCTTTCACAAATCACATTAGAGGACAACCATAACAAGATTGCTTTAAATTAAATTTTCTGCTTCGTGCATATTTTTGTTTGTTTGCTCAGTTGGCTGTTTTTTAATCACTGTGTATTGTTGATTTTTGGGGAAACACTTTTTTTGAGATCCATTTGTGTAAAATTTTTCTTGGGGCATGGGTTTGCTTTTCCTTCAAAATAATGTTTCCTTCAAACTTGAATTTTTTCTTTTGTTTCTTTTTGCATGCAAACTATATGTCAAATATATTTACACCAAAAATGCAACTATTGTAAATCCCAGAAATATTTTTTTTTTGTTATTCTGTTGGATTATCTATCTTATGGGTACTGGGCTATTTTTCAGTCTCTTATGTACAGTATATTCGTTAGGATCAGCTTTTCCAGAGTTTACCAGAACATCTAAAGGTGAAAGTCAGATCTCCTAAGGCTAACCCCATATGATTTATTTTACCATTTAAAGTTCAGACCCCAAAAATTTATTTCCATTTTAGAATTTTTTAAAATATTTTTTTACAGTTTATTCTCAAGTTTTGTTATTTTAATTGGAAAGTAGTTTAAGGCATTCTGTTTGCCGCAGAATTCTAAATATAAATTTAAGGGTATAGTGTTTTATGTCCTGTCTAGCTATTTATAACAATTATGTTGGTCTTTAAAGTGATAAAAATAATTTATAAATCATTTTTTCAACTCAAAATATTTTATTCTTTGTAATCAGGTTTTCTAGCTCAATAAAACACTTGAACTATCTTTTGAACATAGTTGGCCTTTTAGTAATTTCATCATCATTGTATGGCTAAAGCCATACAAAATTTTTTTCCTACTGATAAAGTGCTGGACACTTACTTTGAGTTTATACTAATTAAACTATGTATTTGTATATATCAAAGGTAATGAGGCAGATGAATATCATTACACAGAACTTCCACCAAGGAACAAAGCTCATAATTCTTTTTATTTTTATATTTAATGATAACAGATACACACTTGATATTTTACTCACACCTGAATAAAAGCTGTCCTTATATGTGCTTGTATACAATCACATACATAGAAAACAAGAAAAAGATAGACATGTTAAAAATTATTTTGATGTTTGCCTAAGATAATTTTAGGTTTCGTAACAATCATGCATGAGACAGTAGCTCAATCATGAGATGAAATGATGTTATTCTTAAATGTATCAAAAATATTAAGTTTGTAAGAAGATATCAAGATGGTGTAGTAGGAGGACACCGAACTCACCTCCCCTGACAAACACATCAAAAATACATCGACATGTGGAGTCATTCTCACTGAAAACGAACTGGAGACTGACAGAAAGACTAGTGTACAATCAAGGCTATAAGAAAGATCCACACAGAACTAGGTAAGGAAGGGAAGAGAAGCAATCGGGTTGGAATCTGGTTCCCTGCGAAGGGACACAGAAAAGGGTGGGATTAGAAGAGCAGAGATCCTCCTTGGGGAGTGAGCTTTCTGAGCCACATATTGGGCACCACAGCCCTGGGGTCCAGCACCAGAGAGACAGTCCTCTTAGCTGGTTAGAAAACCAGTGGGATTAACAGGAAGACTGTAGCAAACCCAGACTCTGTTTGTGAAGTGTGTGCAGACATTTGCTTATTCCTGAAGCAAGGCAGGTAAAAAAATTGAAACTGCATGGGACCCTGGCCTCTTTCCCACAACTGCTCTGGCACCCCCCCCCCCCGGCCTGAGCTGAGCTCCTCCTATGTCCCAGTTGCTTCGTGATGCAGCCTCACACTAGAGTGAGGACTGCCATGGTCAAGGAAAGTGCTCAGTTGTGAGATACTGTGCCAGCCCAGATCCAGAAGGGAACCTGGATGGGGCGGGGGCAGCCATTACTGGTGATTATGGAGGCATTGTATAAGAAGTGTTCCGGGACTCTGACCGGGACTGGGGCTGCCGCAGCCCACATCCAGATCCACGCTGAGAAACTGCTCCAACCCCTCTTAGTCCAGCAGTGCTCCCTTCTGGGGAGAAGGTGCCAGTGCTGGGAGGAGAAAGAACAGCACTTAGAAGGAATGGAGCCAACTCGGACATGACCCTCAAGGCTTCTGCTCCAGCAACCTGGGACCTGACACCACTCCCAACAGGGTGGTGTTAGCTACTGAGCAGAGAAGCTCTTGCTCATACCTTACTGCCTCTAGGCCCTCCATTTCCAGCCCCAGGTCCTACCAAGCTGATAGCTGCCAGTACCTCCTGGGAAAGATGTGACTTGTGCTCACCTCAGATCCAGCTCTCTCACCAAAGCCACTGGGACATGCAGACTGTATAGAGATGCTCCCACACAAGGACACCACTTTAAGGCTAGAATAGGTAACTGTTTTACCTAATTTCATAGGGACAGAAAAAGTTAAGCAAAATGAGAAGAGAGAGGAATTTGTTTCAATTTAAAGAACTAGAAAAAACAGGCCTGAAAAAAATAGAAATGAAACAGAAATAAACAATTTAGCAGATAAAGAGTTCAAAACATTAGTAATAAGAATGTTAACTAAATTAGGGAAAAAAATAGATTAACACAGTGAGAATTGTAACAAAGAACTAGAAAATGTAAAAAAAAAAAAACGAAGAAGAAGCATACAGAAATGAAAAATACAATAACTGAAATGAAAAACACGCTAGAATGAAGTAACAGCAGACTAGGTGATACTGAAGAACCCATAAGTAACCTGGAAGATAGAATAATGTAAATCAATGGTCAGAACGACAAAAAGAAAAACAAATTAAAAAATGAGAATGGTTTAAGTGACCTCTAGGACAATATCAAGCATACCAAAATCCCATTATAGGGATTCTAGAAGGAGAAGAGAGATAGGAAAGAGTCAACAATGTATTTGACAAAATTATGGCTGAAAACTTCCTGAACATGAAGAAGGAAATAAATATCTAAGTATTGTAAACACAGAGGGTCCCAAACAGGATGACTCCAAACAGATCCACACAAAAACATGCAAAAATCCTCAGCAAAATATTGGAAAACCTAACTGAAGGATATATAAAAAGGATCATACACTAATGAACAAGTGGGATTTATTCCAGGGATACAAGGATGGTATAATATCTGTAAATTAATCAGTGTGATACATCATATTAACAAAAGGATGGATTATCTCAATAGAAGCAGAAAAACCATTAGGCAAAACTCAATATCCTTTCATGATAACAACTCTCATGAAAGTTGGTAGAGAGAGAACGTATCTCAACATAATAAAGGTCATTCATGATAAACCCACATCTAACATCATATACGATGGTGAAAAGTTGAAAGCTTTTCCTCTGAAATCATGAATAAAACAAGAATGTCTACTCTCATCACTTATAATTAACATAGTACTGGAAATCCTAGCCCCAGAGATCAGACAAGAATATGAAATAAAAGGCATTCTAATTGGAAATGAAATTTTAAAAATTGCTTTAAAGTAATTATTTTATTTTTAATTTTAGAAAGCCATATCTCTTGCTTTTATATTATATTTCATTTCTGGTCATCACATTTTAAACTGTCTTACAAATGGCAAACACTGTTATCTATGTAATAGGGACAGTGTAGTGTATAGTCTGGAAAATAGGTAGGAAGCCTTCTGTCTAACAGAATAATTGCTCTCCCCTAGCCCCTTTGTTACATAAGGAGAGATACTGATGTTACAAAATACGCTGCTTTGAAAAACACATGTTTTAAACAAAATGATGAAGCCATGTCTAATGTTACCATTTATAACCTTTGTTCCCCAAGCCAATTTCTATACCTTTATAAAATGCATTAAAACACAAATATCCTTGATAGACTTGTGAGACAACAATGAAATGTGTGACATACAATTTACTTTTTATACTTTTAGTTTCTTATCCATTTTACTAGATCATTGCTCTCTAACAGATTATATTTTTTGGTCAGCTTGGCAGTTTTTCACATTTCCTATCACCTATGATAATTTATCTGCAAATAATGGCTGATTGATAATTATTACCTTACTTAAATTGGATCTGAAATTTGATATTCTTAAAAATTGCAGTTCCAATATTCCTTATAAAGATTACCAACCCAAATCAATTAACTAGACATCTTGAAAATTAAAATATAATTCATGCCTTCATTATTAAGTTAGGGGTAGAAACTCTGATTTTTTAACAATTCCAATTGATGTTGTACCTTCTTTTAGAATACAAGTGAAACCGAATTCCACATTCCTGAATGTCTAGAATTTACCCAATTAATTTGACACTAAATTTAGTAAAACTACTCTTGGTAAACCACTTCTTTCTCTTTAAAGATACACATTAAACACATACAGAATAATTTCTTTTCTACTTGATCAAATTCCTGCTTTTCTCAGAAATACTAGGTCAATTCTTTTCTTTTGTCTTTCCATTTACATTACTTTCCCATATTAAATTGATTAAGATAATAATACTAACAAAATGAGAGATAGAGAAATATACAGAGCATGGGAAAAGAACCCTTTAACATATTAACTTATACATGTATTTGTTTTTAGATTTATTGTCAGTTCCTTCTATATACTCGCTGAGTTCCAGGACTTTGTCTATTTTAATCTTGAGCACCTAGGACAATATTTTGTACATAATATGAAAAAATATTATTGCTGAATTAAAAAAATACAAGAAACATTCAGTGAATGTTTAACTGATAAATGAATATTGCAAATGACACAGAAGAAACAAGAGATTACAAGGGAGGCAAGGATATCATGTACTTCTAATAATAATATAAATATTAGTTATTGTGTATCTTTTAAGTACAAAGGCCTGTGGTTTGCATTTTACTGAGTCCCTTCAAAATGCTATACTTGTGGTTTGCAATTTAAAGAATACATGCATATAATGCATAATTTTTACATACATATCACAATACTGTTTAATATTTATTATTACCTCCATTGTGCAGTTGTTCAAACTATCAAGATTAAATAATTAGTAAATGGTAGAGCCATATTACTATGTACATATTTCAAATCCTCTACAGCCAAATTTCTCTGATTTTCCCAATATGTAATTTAAATTGTTGGGCAAGTCCTAACTTTTCCCACTGTCTACTTCTTACGGAACATAGGACAAGAATTAGTTATACAGACATTGATGACACCCAAGTCTTCCCTAGACATATCATTTGTGACAAGTACTTATTTGGGAGTGGATTACCAAATCAAATTGGCTTTGGTTCAAATGTTTGCTATTTTCTTACCATGCTGTTTGTTATGTCAGGTATTGTATTAATTTTCTATTACTGCCAAAGCAAATTGTCACAAACTCAGTGACTTATAACAATAAGAAAAAATAGTATCTTATAGTACTGTTGCTTGGAAATGTGACCCAGGTCTCACTGGGCTAATTGAGGCATTGGTAGAGTTACATTCTTTTCTGGCTGCTATAGGGGAGAATTCATGTTCTTGTGTTTCCAGCTTCTAGAGACTGCCAGCATTTTGTGGTTTCTGACCACATTTTTTTGTCTTTAAAACTAGTAATGGCAAGGAAAGTCCTTTTCACTTTATCTCTTTGGTTCTCTATAGCTTGAACATAAAAGAACTAGACAATTATGTTCAAGTGAACCTAGAAAAAAATATTAATTGGTGGTGCCCACTGCTAGGGATATTAAGCAATGTGTAGCCATTGCTGTAAAGTAGAGAGGGGAGAACCAAGTCCAACAGAGCTGCAATAGCCACTCAGTGTATCTTTTTTTCTTTTTTTTAATTTTTATTGGAGTATAGTTGCTTTACAATGTTGTGTTAGTTTCAGTTATGTTAGTTTCTGCTGTACAGCAAAGTGAGTCAGTTATACGTATACACATACCCACTCTTTTTTAGATTTCCTTCCCATGTAGGTCACCACAGAGCACTGAATAGAGTTCCCTGTGCTATGCAGTAGGTTCTCATTAGTTATCTATTTTATACACAGTAGTGTACGTATGTCAATCCCAATCTCCCATTTCATCCCACAAACAAACTCATTGTATCTTTATTTGCTACAGCAGAATGGGAAAGCACATATTCCCATGTGCATATGTAATGCTCCTAGAAATAGGTACCTGCAGTTGGAGGGATACTTTGTATATGTACTGGAGCTCCTTCTTCTTTTTTTTTTAAATTGACATTTAAAAAAAAATTGGAGTATAGTTGATTTACAGTGTTGTGTTAGTTTCAGTTATGCCAATCCCAACCTCCCAATTTATCCCTCCTGCCTCCCCCTTCCCTCTTGGTAACCATAAGTTTGTTTTCTACATCTGTGACTCTATTTCTGTTTTGTAAATAGGTCATTTGTACCCTTTTTTTAGATTCCACATATAAGCGATATGTAATACGATATTTGTCTTTCTCTGGAGCTCCTTATTGAGCAAGTGTGGTCAATTAGGGTAATTGAAGTTACAGTTTATGGAGTATACAAGTTAGCCCTTTGCCTTGACAGAGAATAGGTTAGATGCTCAAAAGTGCAGTTTTTTCATAATAACCAGAGTCAGGTTTATCGTGGATATTCTGTATATTAAATATGCTGGCAAGTCATGCCATAAGAACAGGGTGATTGTTGAGTGAGTGGAGAGAGGAGGTTGATCCCAAGATTTATTTCCAGCTTGTAAATCATGACATTCAATTGGTACTGTCATGAAGATGGTGGGTATGCAGTAGATAGATTATCTGAGGCACAGTGATGACAGAGCACAGCGTCCCTTTGGTACTGCATGGAAGAGCAGTGACAAACTGGCAAAAGTAAGCTGACAGAGGTAATGATTTCAGTACACTTACATGGACTATATAAACTACAGACTGGGAGAAAATATTTGCAAATACTGGTATCTAAAATATACAAAAAACTCAAAATACAACAGTAAGAAAACATACAACTCAATGAAAAAATGGAAATTTCACATATTTCAATTATAGTATTTAGAATTCAGTATTGGTCTTTCTCCTTTCACTACACCATTTAAAGGAGCCATATTTGAATCCTCTCTCGGCAACATTACCACAGTATTTGATCTGGAGTAGATATGGAACAGGGAATTTTAAATCGAAAACATTTATTGGATTCTTGTTTGAAATAAAAAATAGCACCTTAATATTTAACATGCCTTAGGAATATAGAATATTCGATACCAAGAACTTTGAATTTTCAAAGTCCTGGGACGATCACTATCGTCCTCAGTAAGCAAGAGAGGGCACTGAAGAACATTTACATGCTGGTAATTGCAAACACCTAGAACAAAGTGACAAACAGTTGGAGGAAAATGTTATTTAAATCGTTTATCCTATGAAGGAGGAATAAGAAACACTTAGTATGGTTCATGTTATGCCTGGTTCTTTTATTCAATAATAAACATAGAGGCCCTTTTAAATATCCTTGGAATGGAACTTTTAATAAAAATGAGTAAACCATTATCATTTTTATTTAATCTACAGAATATGTTTATGTTAGAAAATGGGATTGGATGACATGTTATATACTAATTTGATTAACCCCACTCATCACAATTAAAATTGTGTAGACTGCTTTGTTAGAAAGATATTATATTCTATGTCATTTTATTTTTTCTTTTTAATGACATAAATAAATGCATAATAACGTTTCCAGTTTTATATTAAAATTTAACACAAATCCTGATTCATGGATCATCCTTCGATGTGATGATCAATTACAATTTATTAAATAAGAAAATCAATGTGAATGGACATCAATCAGTAAGCCAGTGTTATTCTTAGTGTCTGTTCTGAATTTGAGTACAATCCCAAGTGATATTATTCCAGAAGTAAGCTCATGGTGCCTTTATAGGTCCTCAGCTCTGACTTTGTTTTTGTAATAAGAAGGTGACATAAAAATAAATGTGTTCTTTTGTGCTTTAATTGGGAGTTCCACTTACTCTGTTTATGGCATTTTAGCTTAGGTCAGGATATTCCTCTGCTCTATGACCTATTACTGCTTAATTTGTAGTGCTGGAAAACAATTTCCTATCTATAACATGAAACTATTTATTCGGTAGGGAGTACTGACTCTCAAGGAAATTAACCACTGCTAAGGCAATTACAATTTTAAAGAACCAAATACCTTTTGAAAAATTCCAATTATGTTTAGAATAGAACACAAGTTTTTAAGCACTATGGACAACATTACTATTTATCCACAGTCTCCAAAAATTAATTGATTAATAAATTAGGTAATTGTCACTTATAGTATGTGATAACGCTTCCTTTTACTTTTAGGAAACTATGACTTTTTAATGAAGGCTCTTTCATGGCAGACGGACATCTGGGAGTGACTTTATTTTATATTTGTCAACTCGTTCTCTACTATTTCAGCCCCTTTTCTCAGTACTCAGATGCTTATTTCTTAACTTCTATATCCTAGCTTGTTCTTTACTGTGCCTTAAAGAACCCCTCTGTGCCTTAGCCACAGCAAACTGGTTTGAGTCTCTAGGTTTATTAATTCAGCAATGCTTTCTAAACTTTCCCTGGACTTTACGTTCCATATCTTCATTACTCTTTCTTAACTTTTTGATTCAGTGCACTGATTTTTTGGTCTATAATCCACAACCATGGGATAAATTCATGTGTTTATTTTTCTTGCACTTTTTTTCCCCATGACCTTATTTCTAAAATGTGTGAGATACAACCTTAACTTCCTGTAGAGGAGACAAGGATGGAGGAATTAAATAGTTACCACAGGAAAAGTAAAAGAAAATGTTAATATTAAAATCTAATATCCAATATAAATGTAAGTCTGCAACAAGAAATTTGTTTGAAAGCTAGGCTTATTGCAGAGAAAGTCTTCTTTTTTTTTAACTTGCTTTATCGCCTCATGTAACATACTAATAACCAAAACTCGATCTTACGGTTGTACTACTGGTAAGAAATAGGGAGAGAGAGAGGACATGATAAAGGAGAATAGATAAACCCAATAGTGTCTGCTTATGTCCATAGGATAATAGAAGGAAAATATCTGAAGAGAGAGTGAGGGGGTACTATCCCAGGCTTATGCTTTTTCCATCCATGAGCCAAACCAGCAGTGGTCTTCAGAAAGGAGGACATTCTGTAGAAAGCCAAGCTGTAAGAAAATTTCATGGTAGAGAAATAGGTCTCTCACTGTGAACTCAAGGGTTCAACCATTTTCTAGGGTAACAAGAAGTAGACAGGGATTCAGAAAATGTATGGCTCCCAGCACTTGAGAGACCCTGGGGAGCTGTAAGCCCTTCCTATCCCAGGCATGAGGGTAAAGAAAATTCATATTTTTACTAAGTTCACTTACTCTAGAAAAAAGGTACCATTCATACATCATGTGGAAAGGATAATGCAGTTGATTATTCCTTCCTCATCTTGTGTGAGGGAGAAGAAGAGGAAAGACAAGAGGTCCAGAAGTCCATCAGAGGAGTTATTCTAACTGCCCCTCATGTTCTACTCAGTAGTATTACACAGCTCTGTTTGTATGTTTGTATGATTTCTTTATTTTCTCTTATTTATTTTCTAAGATGAAAGTTTGAAATCCCCTTTTTTAAGCCATCTTATTTTCTTGGTATTTTATAATACATGCAATTACATATGTTTATATACAGTATAATAAACACTGATTACATTGATCTTTGCAGCATATGTAAAGATTTAGAAAACTTAATTTTCCAAAACGTAATTCAATTTAATTTCATTTACTAAGAAGAATACTCATAGTCCATTTCTCAAACCATATTATGTTTTGGACTTGAAGAAAATTGTGTATGTTATAATAAAAAAAAGAATATATAGAAAAATGCACATTAGGATTTTGTTGGTTGTGTCCATAGTACTTTCAACCTTTATAATATCAAATACACTTAGCTGTAGAAACCACAGAAAAATGTATAGCTTAGTCTGTTAATATAAGATTAATTCCTTTGTAATAACAACTTAGGTCAGGAAAAAGAACTCTCTAATCATCCCATAAGGCCTTCATGTACCTACCCTAATGACTATTCCCTTATACCCTCTAAAAGTAACAGCTATTCTGAATTTATAGCAGTTACTTCATTTGTTTCTTCATTTGTTTTGTGACTCAAGTATACATCTCTTAGCTCTATTTTTTTTTAGAAAATAAACATATCTTTAGACATATCTTGACATACCTCTTTGTATCTTTACGGGTCACTTGTATGTCTTCTTTGGAGAAATGTCTAATCAGATTATTTGCTCATTTTTAAATTGAATTGTCTTTTTATTATTGAGTATATTATATGTTCTAGATTAAGTCCCTTATCACATAAATAATTAACAATTCTTCTCCTATTCTGTAACTGGCTTTTACACCTTCTTGATAGAGTATATTAAAGGGCATTTTAAAGAAAGTTAGAAGAAATCCAGTTTATTTTTCTTGTTGTTGTTGCTTGTGCTTTTGGTATCCTATATAAGAAAGCTTTGCCAATCCATGTCCAGGAAGATTTAGTTCTATCTTTTACTCTAAGAGTATTCTAACTTGGCTTTTATATTTATGTGCTGATTCATTTTGAATTGATTTGTGTGTACAGTATGAGGAAGTGGGCTAATTTCTCATGTACATGTGGATATCCCAGGACCCCACCACAATATATTAAACATGTCATTCTTTCCCCACGGAATTGTCTTAGCATCCTTGTTGAAAGTAAATTGATTGAAACTGTGAGGGCTAATTGCTGAACTCTCAATTCTGTTCCATTGATCTATCAATATATGTCTGTCTTATACCTGTACAACACAGTCTTGTTTACAGTAGCCTTGTAGCAAGTTTTATAAGTTTTTTTTTTTTTTCAAGTTTATTTTTGCTACTTAGTATCCTTTCCATTTCTCTGTGTATTTTAGGTTCAACTTGTCAACTTTTCTGAAAAACGTAAGTGGGAATTAGAGATTACTTTGAAGCTGTAGAGCTTCAAAGCTTTTGATTGTTCATATATTTGTTTAGTGATTTGCCTGCATTTATTAGTAAAGTCTGTTTCCTCTACTTTGTGAGGCCCTGAATTTCCTCTTCAGAAAGCTCACTGTTGAGCTTGCAGTCACCCTGGGATAGCACTTGTTACAGCAAGGCTTTCTCTGAGGATCATTTTCCCTCTGTTAAGCCTGTTGTCCCTGTTTAGGTATTACACCCAGCTTTAGGGTCAACTCATTGTTGGATTATTGCTTTTTTTTTCAACAATGCCCTTATTCCTTGGCTTTCTCTGGTAAACTAGCTAGTCTGCAGGTAAGCTTATTGCTCTCCTGGAGCTACCAGCCTTCTCTTAGTTTCTCAGCACAAACATCTCCATTGTTTTCAGAGCACCCTTAGACTTGAACTGTCCCACACTATGCAATAAGTAAAGTCAGTTCTTTTGAGAAGAACGTTGGAGATGTTTTTATGGTCTATCTCTCACCTTGCCCCAAAGCTCTGAGACAACGTTCCAGAGATGGCAGTAGAGATAGTTGACGTCTTCTTTCAGGGTAACAGTCTGCTTTGTAAGCAGGATGCTGAGCCGGTGTTGCTATGGTTTAAACGTTTGTTTCTCTCCCACACCCCAAACCCATATGCTGAACTCCTAATGCTCTATGTGACAGTATTAAGAAGTGGGGTCTGTGAGAGATGCTTAGCTCATAAATGTGGAGTCCTTGTGGATGGGATTATTGCTCTTATAAAAGAGAACCCATAGAGCTCCCTACCTCTTTCCACCATGTGAAGATACAAGAAGTTGGCAGTCTGAAACCTAGAAGGAGGTCTTCACCAGAACCCTGATTTTGAACTTACAGCCTCTACAATTGTGATAAATACTTGTTGTTGATAAGCCTCCAAGTCTGTGGCGTTTTGTTGTAGGAGGACCAAATGGACTATGACATGTTTGGTGGCCCCTGGTTCTCCTAGCTTGCCTCTCCCAGCATGGAACCTCACTTTATGAGTAAATGAGGCAAGAACAATTGCAATCCCAGTATTTCCTGCTTTTAGCACCTTGTGCAGAGCTTTTTCCTCTCTGCAAGGGAGCTTAATGGAAGAATGGAGACCCTAACTTCTCAATCATGCTTGCTTAGATTTTAGCCTCTACAATATGTAGCTGGGAGGGATGAGAAATGCTGGTTGTCTCCTCGTCCTGGGGATATAGCATAACCCTTAATTGGGCGCGGGGAGGAGAGGGAGCTTTGCCTTCTTAGCTACAAATAACTGGACGGGAACTCTTTCACAGTGAGCTAGGGGTAGAGGGGAAGGAAGTGGGTTATGGCTCAAATGCTACAGGCTTTTCTTGATCTTAATTAGATTATGTAAATATTCTTAGATAAATGTTTCTCCAATTTGAGTTTGCTCCCGGCATAATCTCCAGATTCTTTTGCTTTTGAAAATACTTTTTACCAGTTATTTATTTTGTTGGGGAAGAGATCTGTAGAGCATCTCAGCCACCATGCCAGAATTGCATCTCCTCAATGATAATTTTTTTTTCTAATTTTAGATACGTTTGATACAGATCATTCTAATTCATTATTACAACCCTCCTAAACTTTCAAAGCCTTTTTAGCAGATGTTAACTCTTCACAAATATTCCTCTTTGGGAGATATGACAGTAATATGATGTACAATAATTATATGGAACTACTTTTCAAACTTACATTCTAAATAATATCATTACTTTGAAAATGTTTATCAGACATTTTCCCAGAGTAAAATACATAAATTAAAACTTAAATACAGATTATATTTTATTTTTCAAAAAAATTGCAATCTCTATTTTGTTGTAAAAATGTGTACCTGCCTAATATTTGAAAATAATGTGAACAATGTGATTGATAAAAAGTGAAGTTTCCACAAACGCTAAACATTTTAGAATACCCCATGGAATTTGAAATTTTTCATAATATCACTTCTCTTTCTCTTCTTCTGTCTTTCTTGCAAAAGTGGATCAAAATAAATTTTCAGTATTAAGTAATGAAAGTGATCACCTATCTTGGTATTCACTTCACTAAGAAATTTTGACAGGTACTGTAAACAACAAAAGCATAGACATAAAACTTTCAATCACTGCAAATAAATTATCACAGAGGAATGTTATAAGTCTGCTAATTTCTCCTGTTAAGGAAATGTACCAGGGTGTTAAAATCAAATTGATGGTATCATTGAAATAGATATTTATACCAAAATAGTTGTGCTATGAAAACATTTCAAAGAAGATTTTTAAAGCATATCCACAGTACCTAAATAAATTAGTGTTTGGTGCTAATGAAGAAAAGTAAGAACAGATGGTATTTCAATGTGTAAGATAAAATAAATCACAGAAACGTCTATATCAGTTGGTACATGTATTTTGTTACAGGATGTTACAACAAATAATCTGTGTCACCTGATCTAATATTAATGCTGGTATCATTCACTGCCACCTAGCCCCATATTAGAAAGTTAAATCTTCTGAGACAGAATAGTTGGGGTCTCATCACTCTGACGTTAAATAAAAAATAAAAATGTTCAAACAGAAAAATCTATGATGCTGTCTCATTTCTATTTGATTCTATTTCATTTTGCTCTTTGTTATGTTGGGAGATTCATCCATATTTCTGAGCATAGCACAATTTTTCATTCCTATTAATGAGTGTAGTTTGTTCATTATCTTTACCGTATATTACCCCTTTGTTTGAATATACCACAGTACATATTTATTTATTCATGATGATTTGTTTCCAGTGTTGTGTTTATTATGAATGTAGTGCTGTTGTAAACATTCTTGGTATATTTGGGGGGACATGCACATATTTCTTTTATGTAAAAGTAAAGAGTAGAATTCCTTTATCAGATCTATAGATATTACAGGTTTAGTAGATACAACCAAGGTATTTTACAAAGTAGTTATACCATTGTGCTAATTTACAGTTCCACAAATAATGAGTATGGGCTCCAGATGATCCATATTCTAGTCAACACTAGTTATTGCTCATCATTTTAAATGATATAGTTTAAAATTTTTTAACTATTTGGAGGGATTTTTAGGTGTTTTACGTAAGTGTTTAATTTGTACTTCCTTTCTGACTAATGTAAATCAGCACATTTTCATGCTTATGAATAATTTAAGTAGTCTCTTGTGAACTGCCTCTTACAGAAATCTCTTGTTGCTGGGCTCTATGTCTTTTACTAACTGATTTATAAATTCTGAAAATGAGCCCCTTTTCAGATATATGTACTATAAATATTTTCTCCTTCTCTGTCAGTTGCCTTTTGACCCTATGTATGGTGTCTTTCGATGAACAGCTATTCTTAATTTAAACATAGTATTATTGATCAATTTTCCCCTTAGGGTTAACACATTTTTAGTCTAATTTAAAAATAATTGTTTCTGCCAACTTCATTAACATATTTCCCATATTTTAATCTAATGCTTTATTGGTTTGTTTTTTATATTTAAATCAAAATCTATCTGAAATTGATTTTGTTCATTTTGTGAGTTAGGGGTCAAGGTGTATTTATTTTTCCATGTGAATATCCTTTTGACCCAAAACAATTTACTGAAGAGACTATCCTTTATCCATTGCATGTCAGTGTCACGAATGTCAAATATAAGGAAATGATTAATGTGTAAGAGTATTTTCAGACTCTCTCACAATGGTCTACTTATCCATCATTGTGCCAATATCACATTGTATTAATTAGTATAACTTTAGGTTAGGTCTCAACATCAGGTAGTTTAACTCCTGTAGACTATTCTCACAGATTGTCTTGGTTGCTTGTTTTTTGTATTTTCATACAAATTATACTATCACTTCAATTTTGACACAAACTTTTCTGTGGTATGATTGGTTTTGCAATGTGTATACATCTCAAAGGCAATAAAAATGCATAGTTAAGTGTTGAAGGTATTCTAAATAAGAGAGAGATTATAGGGGTGAAAATCCATAAATGATGCTTGTTTTATGAGTTTTCCTCTATATAATAGAATAGGCTTTGTCATAATTAACAAGAAGACAAAGAACATCGTGAAATAGAGAAGATTAATGATGACCTTGAAAAATGGTTTTATGCCACTAGTAAAAATGGTCTGGGGGTCTTAAACTGATACTAAGTAAGCTTGACTGAAAGTGATAAATTATTGATACGCTGTTAATAGAGAAGATTATAATAGTGAAGCCAGGCTGGTTGAAAGATCCCAATTTCTATGGATACCAGCAGCAAACTGAATAATACAGCAAATAAGCCTATTCAGGGGAAATGTGACAGGTATCCTATTACACCTCCAAATTTAAAACAAATCTGAATTTTGTTACACCTTTTGCACAAAAGATTTGTATTTTAAACTTGTATTTACTCTTTGTTTTTATTGGTGTTAATCTGTTAATCTGTTTTTATTGGTGTTAATCTGTCAGTTCTACTAAGAAGTCTATGTAGATGTACCTAGAGCAGCAGGTACATCAGCCACCAGTTTTCTGCATTGCAGTTCTCTCTTAGGTAGTTTGTAAATTCTATTATATCCTAAATTTTCTGTGGAAAAAAAAAAAAAAAAGATGATGTTTGTTATACTTATTGTTGCATTCTTAGTGCTTAAAATAGTGCTAGGTACATGATAATAACTAACAAATTATGAACAGTTTTATTTATTAATGCGATGCTTATGAATACTGAAGAGTGTGAAGTTCAAGTGGAGTGCCACTTATGTACCCTACAGTCATGCTCTTTCAAAAAGTAAAGCAATGTGTATCTTAAATATTGTTTTTTAAGGAGAATTAGTAAAACTAACGATAACGTTTATACTATTTTTACTACCCTTTTCCTGTCCTGCAATCTTATGCCATTTTAAAATTTGGTATATGTGAAATTATACTAAGGAAGTTTTAAATAGAATATTAATTCCTTTGAGCATATTCACTCTGAATATGGCATAAGTTTTATCAGTTACTTTTCTATAGAAAAATTATTTAAAAAAATATCATTTGCATTTTTAGTAATTTCTAATGTTTAGATAAAATCTCCATACCATATTTATTTCAATAACTTAGCAGACCCTGGAACAATGGAGCAGGTTGGGCACAGTGTGGTTTGGGGCATGTAAGACAGAGATCGAAAGCAATGAAAATGTTTTGTACTAGAGGAGAGAGCAGTTGGTATGGAGAATCCACATGCAGAGGGTCCACGAGAACAGAGAAGCATAAGGGCACTAGTGATGGCAAAATTGCCTAGAACTGGATCATATATTTCTGCCATATGTCAGGCAGAATAGAAGAGAGGAGTAAATAGAGGTAACTCTTTCACAAATGCAGAAATAATCTCTAAATTTCACAAAGGCACAAAATAACCATAGATACCTAATCCTAGGAGAGAATTCACTCCATTCTCAGTTTATAGTGAGATTCTATGAATTTAATTTTCAAGTAAGCTCCTTTTCAGTTAACATGATATTAAAGTAGAAGTAAGGAAAACTTTTCTTTCACTGATCACTGACCTTCAGAAGAAAAACACATTTGTAATATATTTGTAGTTTTTGCATTTTGTAAAACATTTTCATATCCAAACATTTTATGGTCACGGTAATCATTTGAGTTATGGATGAAAACATTGTTATTCTTACATTGTAAATAAAGTTACAGAATTTCAGATGAAGGGAGTTTGGGGGGACTATATAGCTATTATGTAGCAGGACATGATTCAGAACTTGCATTTGTAAACCTGGAACTTACTTTCTAGTTCATCAAATTACAATTTTGTGATTTGTATTGTTTTTGAGAAAAACAGAAAATGTTGGTTTTTATTTTTTTAAGAGTTGGTGTGATAAATTAAATCTCTCAAATAATAACAAATCAATAACTTTATTTAGTTGCATAATATGATGAGGCAAAAGATTTTTTAAAGTTATGTAGAGATAAAAGACAAGCAGTAAAGGTTGGAAAAAATAAAGGTTGAAAGAAAAGAAAAGAAAGGAGGAGAGCCAAGAAATATACTGGCTGTGCTTCCTGGATACATCTTATTAGCTTTGCTTTCCTCTGCTTCTCTTACATACTATGTGAACCCAGGAATTAGATATAGGAGAAATTATGAGGAGAAGTCTTCCATTTTAACAGTTGGCAAATCTATACCACGTTTGCATTTTGAATTTCTAGTAATAATTCTAATCATCATCATTAACCCTTTTCTAATGAAAATAACTTAGATTACAATTACAATACGCCTTTAAAAAATAACTTATTTATACCTTATATTTTGGTGTAGCTTACCACTTCTATAATAGGGATCTGATTTTTAATAGGACCCCAGGTTTTAATTATATTTTGGAGAAAAAAAAAAGAAAGAAAAGCATGGCTGGAATATATAAAAGTAATCTGTTTTAAAAATAGGTAAAAAATTTCAGTAAAATAAGTTGTATATAGGCTGCATATATCTGTACTTACAATAAAACTTTGTTTCCTATGAATAATAAAGACATAATATACTAATCACCAAACATGGGCACAATCTGTACAGGAAAATAAAATTGTATCTGCCAGAGAAAACCAATGCGTTTCTTTGATCAAGACTTTTACATTTATCTATGGAAAATCTAAAATCTACTAAAATTCTTATTTTTAAATGACACTAGGGTTTCATCAGCTCCTAAATATACTCATGGAGTCAGTATTATCACTATTTTTTCAATGATCATATAAGAACTTAGCTGGTATTTTAATTGACTTCCATTTTCAAAGTAGTTTAGGGTATCAGTAATAAGAATTCATTTAGAAGTTGGATTTAAAAAGTCTCTGTGAATTCTTTATGTTGGAAAAGTTTGGCAAGCAGGGGATGTATGATTTTGTGATAAGCATATTTTGGAAGAAAGTATTTCACCCAGAAAGAAAAAGATAGCAGCTGCCAAAAACAACAAAAATTCTCAGGCAAATGTATTTGCAGTGAGACGCTTCACATTAAAAAACAAAAAACAAACAAACAAATACCTTTGGGCACAATTAAGTTCCATATATGATGATAATTAAAGCAAAGATGTTCCATTTTCGTTACCATCCTTTCATCTGAATAAAATATTCAAGCGTCAGATTCACATTTTTTTTTTTTTTTAATGTGAGTTGTTTTCTTTTAAATTTTATTTATTTATTTATTTATGGCTGTGTTGGATCTTCGTTTCTGTGCGAGGGCTTTCTCTAGTTGTGGCAAGCGGGGGCCACTCTTCATCGCGGTGCGCGGGCCCCTCACTGTCGCGGCCTCTCTTGTTGCGGAGCACAGGCTCCAGAGGCCCAGGCTCAGCAATTGTGGCTCACGGGCCCATTTGCTCCGCAAATGTGGGATCTTCCCGGACCAGGGCTCGAACCCGTGTCCCCTGCATTGGCAGGCAGATTCTCAACCACTGCGCCACCAGGGAAGCCCCGACATATTTCTTGAGACATTAGATAACTCTTCTGTAAGAAGCTTTGAGCCCTTTATATTCTTCAGATAGTGATGTTTCTCAGCAAGTAATGCTAAAAAGATACCTCTCTTCTGTTCATTTAATAAAATCAGTAATCATACTGCCTGGAGGATTTTGCTTTCCAATTTTCTCCCCTGTTATAAACAGACTTTAACAAGCTATCTTTTTTTTTTTTTTCTTTTTTTTTTAACATCTTTATTGGAGTATAATTGCTTTACAATGGTGTATTAGTTTCTGCTTAATAACAAAGTGAATCAGTTATACATATACATATGTTCCCATATCTCTTCCCTCTGTCATCTCCCTCCCTCCCACCCTCCCTATCCCACCCCTCTAGGTGGTCACAAAGCACAGAGCTGATCTCCCTGTGCTATGCGGTTGCTTCCCACCAGCTATCTATTTTACGTTTGGTAGTGTATAACAAGCTATCTTTGATACACAGCACATCAAGCAAATTCAGAGAGGTTTCTTTCTTCATTTAGGTGCTTGGTGTTTTAATTCAGCATCTTAAAGAGAACTTTTTTTTTTTTTTTTTTTTTAATCACAGAGTTTACCCTCGGGTATATAATATAAGAATATATTATTGCACATAATCCTAATTTACTGAGATTCTGAGATTCCATTCCTTTCTTATTTATTTATCTATTCATTCAACAAATATTTATGGGAAACCCTTTCATGAAGTAGGAATTAGCAGGCACAGGAGATTTAAAAATACATCAGTCCCTGAAGTCTCACTGCCTAGAAAGTAAAATAATGAAGACAATGAGGTATTTTGGTACAATGGAAGCGTAAGGCATAGACAGATCTCATTTTATGTTAGATTTATTGATCAAAAGTTAGGTAACTTTTTAACTACTCATTTCCCAATTCTCAACATCTAACTATTCATTATCATTTGGACTTTTGTCTTAATTTGTTTCGGCTGCTATTACAAAATTCCACAGACTGGGTGGCTTCTACATAACAGAAATTTATTTCTCACAGTTTTGGAGGCTGGACAATCCAAGATCAAGGCACCAACAGATTCAGTGTCTGGTGAGAGCCCACTTCCTGGTTCAGCAACAATGGTCTTCTTGCTGAGTCCTCATATGGCAGAAGGGAGAAGGGAGCTCTCTGGGATCTCTTTTATAAGCCTACTAGTATCATTTAGGAAGGCTCCATCCTCATTAACTAATCACTTCCCAAAGGCCCACCCTCAATACCATAACATTTTGAGTTAGGATTTAACATATGAATTTTGGGGGGATGTGAACATTCAGTCCCTTGCAGCCTTGCTAAATATTTCTTCTTTCCACTCATACTTTTGTCACCACAGTCTCTCAACTGGATTATTTCAGTGACTTCCTGCAGTCCTTTCACTTGCTCTTTTTTTCCCTCTCCAATCCCTACTCAACTTTTCAGCTAGAGTTAACCTTCTCAAAACAGTGCTTTCCAATAGAATTTCTGTGATGATGGAAATGTTTTGCATCTGTACTGTCCCATATGGTAGCTATCAGCTACATGTTGCTACAGAGTATTTAAAATGTAGCTAGTGGAACTGAGGGCCTAATTTTAAATTTTATTTAATTTTAATCAATTTAAAAGTAAATAGCCACATGTAGATAGTGACTAATATATTGGATGGCACAGTCCAAGAGCAAAAATATGATTATTTACGTGCTATCATCAGTGTGAAGTCAAACTCTTCAACATGAGTGATGATCAGTATCAGTTATGGCCTTTGGTTATTCACTCACCTCATATCCACTCCTCCCTTCATTCCACAAAATCTGTGGTCCAGCCAGACTTAGTTTAAGCCAGACTTAAATAGAATATACATTTTTTCTGTAACTTGATAATGTGTCTGTCATTTGTCTGCTTGGAATATTCTACCTTCTTTCACAATAGATCTGTAGAACCATATAGTGAATTCTGCACAGTTGAATACTTTTAGTGAATTGTGAAGGTGGGAAGAAAGTCACTGTACTAGTTTTCTGTTGCTTAGAAGTAAGCCACAGGTTCTGCTGCACTCAAGGAGAAGGGTTCTACTAACGTGACTGCCAGTGAGTCACAGGATGAGAAACAAGGAGGTGATTCATTAGTGGTCACTTTAGTTCACCTAAAGTCACGTTTTGCCCTCTGGCCACCAGTGTTTCATAATCAAATGCAAAATGCATTCACCTAATCCCAAAGTCTCCAAATGTCTCATTCTATTTTAGCATCAGTACAAAGCTCAAAATTCCATCTATATCTGGTCCAGGTACAGATGAGGCTCATGGTTGAAATCTGTTAGGCACATCTCCTGGAGCACCATTCCACTTGATCTGTGGATCTGTAAAACCAAAACAGACAAATTATCTGCCACAAACACACCCAAAATACAATGGTGGAACAGCAATAGGATGCCAGCTATGGACATTCTAGTTCAAAAAGGAAGGGAAAAAAAATACAGTAGAGAAAGAGTCCCTGGTGCTGGAAGTTTTGAAATTTGGCTGAGCTAACACTAGTTGGAATTCTCTGATTGAGCTTCAATACCTGGGAAACAATTATCCAAGGCTCTCTGCAGTTTTCGTTCCATTTGTTGAGTAATCCTTCTTCTCATATGAAAGTTAACATGATTAGTTTTATTAGCCAGTTTTCTATCATCAGAATTTTGGAGGCCTGACAATTTCTTTTAATTGTCTATCTTCTCTGTCCCTTTTGACCCAAGCTAGCAATGTTTCTGCTGAAATGATTTTTCTAAGGAAGTTTCTAGGCCTTCCTTAGATATCACTTGCATTCACTCCATTAGACAAGAAGCTATGGTTACATATTGTTCTGAGAAAATACTTTCTGTATCTTGGCCTCTTAGTGAGATGGCTGAGGAACAATGCCCTTAAGCTTCCTAGAAACTCTCTGGTTTGATTGAGATCTGTAAATCACACCCTTAATCTCTTTAAAGGCCACTTGTGTGCCTGAATACTGTCTTCTTAATCTTTCTGAGGTTTTAGCGAAGGGTTGTATAGCCATACAGTCTAACCCTCAGTCTTGTCTCTAGAGCATGCTTTCCTGACAGTGGATCTTAATTCTAAGTCTTTTGCTGTCCTGGAGAGGCTGATAATTACCAAAATGATCTAGTCCTGGTTACTTTTTATTTAACAATCCTTCCTTCCATTTATCTCTCGCTTCTCACATTTTACTATAAGCAGCAAGAAGAAATACAGCCGCACTTTCAGTGTTCTTTTGGACCAAATTCATCACTTACAAGTTCTGCTTTCCATATAAATGCAGGCAAGGATTTTATTAAATGTTCCACCACTACGTAACAAGGATATCTTCACCCAGTTGCTAATAACACACTGCTCACCTCCTTCTAATCTACTGGCAGCACTTTCATATCTGAGTTTCTACTAACAGCCTGTTCATGTGATTACACTTTCTCTATCATGCCCCTCAAAATTGTTCCAGCCTTAGCTCACCTTCTGGTTACAAAGCTGCTCCTCCTTTAACATATCTGTCACAGCAGCACCTCACTCTAATGCACCAATATCGTATTAGTTTTTTTATTGATTAGAAAGAAGTCCCAGGTTTAATCAATACTCAAGGGGAGGGGATTATACAAGGGTTGGGCTCACTGAGGGTCACTTTTAGGAGTTTCCACCACTGCCATGGTCCTGTTTGCATCAATGCCATTTCAGCACATGCTAGTGGGAATATATTTGAGAAATAGATAATATCAAGGCATTATACTGTAAATTGCCATCTTAGGCATGTGATGCTTTCCTGCATTGTTACGTGAGGCCATGAACAGTGAGAAGAAATTATACTAATCAGTTTACTGGAGCAGTTGATGCACACGCTAAAGATCATATAAACTCTGATATGCTTTGAAATGTGTCATGGTAAATAGCCAATTAGCTGTTAGTCTATGATAAGCTTTTATTCTATTAGAAAAGATAATAATCTTCTATGTATCTTGTCAGCCTTAGTAAATACTGCTTTTTTCTATACAACAAAGTAAAAATAAAAGGAAGAATAGTGTTTCTATGTAAATGTAGAATATATCAGAAAATTTTCTATGAGGATAAGATATTCTGAATTAAATTTTATTATTTAAATATTTATAGAGTGCTTATTATTGACCAATCACTGTGCTAGGGAAAACAGGTGATTGTTATGATATTGTCTCCTAGGAGACAATAGTCAAATCAGAGATGTGAAAAAAATAAAATATTGTTAAGTCAGATATAAAGAAGGTAAACAAAAGATATATTGGGCATAGAAGAATAAATAGAAAGCAAAATAAATTATTTCTGTTCTACAAAGGAATGTGTTTGGGAATAGATAACTGATACAGTTAACCCACAGGAACTGCATGAAAGCCTGAGTGAAGCAACTTCACATAGGTAATAAAGCAGTTCCCTGCCATGTCACTTGTGAATTCTGTGAGAGCACTTGACAGGGGATGAAATTCTGGATTATATAACTGATAGATAATTGATCCAAACAAATCCTTCTAGAATAGTCTGTCTCTTCTCCTCTTCAAATGAAATCATTACTAGGAGAAACTATTTTTTAAGTCCTTACCAGCTGTCATTTTATTTGTCTGCTAATAACCCAGTAACATTTTGTTGAATGGGAAGGAAATACAGGATCCATTCTAGCTTACAGTGGGGTAGAGAGGATCAAGAAGAAAAAAGTGGGAGAGGAGACTGGGTATTAAGAAAGAGGAAATAGGTGATGAAATTGGAAGTTTGAATGTATCCAAGTCCAGAGAATGTATTTTATGTTATAACCATAAATGCAAACATTCCCTTTGCATTAATAAAATGCCACCTTATTCTACATTGTTTTTCACATATTACCTCACTTAAATCTCACAATAACTCTGTTAGATAGATATATATTTTTTTTAATATTTATTTATTTATTTATTTGGCTGCGCCTGGTCTTAGTTGCAGCATGCGGGACCTTCCTTGCCGCGTGCGGGATCTTTTTTTTTTTTTTTTAAACATCTTTATTGGAGTATAATTGCTTTACAATGGTGTGTTAGTTTCTGCTTTATAACAATGTGAATCAGCTATACACATACATATATCCCCATATCTCCTCCCTCTTGTGTCTCCCTCCCACCCTCCCTATCCCACCCCTCTAGGTGGTCACAGAGCACTGATCTGATCTCCCTGTGCTATGCAGCTGCTTCCCACTAGCTATCTATTTTACATTTGGTGGTATATATAAGTCCATGCCACTCTCTCACTTGGTCCCAGCTTACCCTTCCCCCACCCCATGTCCTCAAGTCCATTCTCTACGTCTGCATCTTTATTCCTGTCCTGCCCCTAGGTTCTTCAGAACCATTTTTTTTTTTTTTTTTTTAGGTTCCATATGTATGTGTTAGCATACGGTATTTGTTTTTCTCTTTCTGTATGTGAACTCTTTGTGGCATGTGGGATCTAATTCCCTGACCAGGGATCAAACCTGGGCCCCCTGCATTGGGAGCGCGGAGCCTTAGCCACTGGACCACCAGCAGTCCCTAGATAGATATTATTTTTATTATCTCAATTTTATAGATGAAGAAATCAAAGATTACAGAGGTTAAATAATTTGCCAACGGCTGTATATCAGGTAAAAATTTAAGCATGACTTCAATTCAAGCAACCTGACTCCTTAAGCTATTTAAGGTTCATCACAGAGTATATTTTCCAAATGTGGACCAAGATTAATTGAATGTGTTTATTATATTATTCGTAGAGGAGAGTCTAGAATTTCAACTAACACCAAGATGTGTCTGGATCTCTGTAGTGGAGGTCTTTGGCCTAAAGCAAACACAGGGAAACAGTAGAGCTTACCAGAACTGTTGTTATTCTAAATAAACTCCTTAGCGTTTCCCCAAGTTCCATCCCATAATTTTATTTCAGGGGAAAAAACTATGGTCGTATTGATCACCTAATAATAATAAGGTTGAAAAATGTAATAGAATGTAAAATACATTTAGAATACATATATGAAATTTACTGTAATTTGTTTTTGTTCTAAGGGACCATAAAACTATCTTTGCACACTAAGATTCCATATAAACTACCTACATTTTTTTTTTAGGAACATTATGTATTTAAATCCTAAGTCTATGAGTGTTATAATTAGTAAATATTACTTACTTACTTACAATACTTAACACAACAGTAATCATGTGAAAAAAAATTGGAGTTTCTGGAAAAAAATTAAAAAACCCTGTTTTTAATTAGGAATATATATATTTTTTTGGGCCACGTCACTGCATGGCTTGTGGGATTTCAGTTTCCAGACCAGGGATTGACCCTGGATCACAGCAGTGCGCCGAATCCCAACCACTGGACCACCAGGGAACTCCTTAATTAGGAGTTCTTATCAGTAAAAAATTAAACTGTACTAGCAGAATCTTTCAGATTAAAATATATTTACTTCTATTTAACAAAGGTAACATTTAGGAATAATTATTTTTATGTATATATTCATTTATTCATTCATTTGGGAAAGATTTAAGAAAAACTTATGATGAAAAGGTCTACCCGATTTTAATCTGCCTTACTCAGTCATATAATTACTCTTACACTACAAAATAGGGTCTGCATTTGATGTACATATCAAGCTGTGTCTATAATTATGTATTGCATTCTTTAGTCCTAATACAAAATTAGTAATGGATATCATGCTGCAAAGAAAGTGAGTATTAAAGGAAAATGATAATATATAGGACTGAATAATTCAGAATGAAGTTGCCATTGATAAAATGTGGGAGAATGTAGAGGAAGTACGCTTTGAGGGAGGAACAGTAGTTTGTTTTTAGATAATTTAAGAATAAGTTACCTTTTAGACATCTAATTAGCGATAATGAACATGCAGTTGTTTTTAGAAGTTTGTGGTTTGGGTAGGTGTTCACAGTTGAAAACATACATTTGGATATATTCACATATTGATGTTATTTAAAACCAAAGGCTGGATGAGATTTCAAACCAGTGAGTGGATAAAAACAACACAAGGAGTAAGGGCTGTTCCCTGGGCTACAAGGGGTATTGCTGGGGATTGTAGGAAGAATGTGATAATCAAAGGAAATTCAAACGTTTTAAATATCTTTTTCAAGGATTATATATTCAGCTGTTATTTGCAGATTAAAAGAAAATGGCCATTTCTCTCTTTCCAGTGAATAGAGTAGTAGATATGAAATTATAGTGTATACTTCAAAATGACTGGGTCACTCAGTAGCTATTAGAACAGATCTTCCTAAACACAAATGAACATTTCGCTTCTAGATGGATCTCACAGGTTACTGTGTTCAAGACTTTTACACCACAACCATGATCAATGTATAAGGAGAATACCCTGAGTGAACCAAGGCCCAGACCATCCTAAGAATGTAAAATATTAGATATGTCTAATGTATTTTTCTGAGAATTGTTTTGCGACTTAACAACATTAGCAAGAAAAAAATAGAAGTCACTATGAGTTTTAAAATTTACTTTACATGGTAAAGTAAAGAGATGTTGGAAATAATACATTAATAGTAATATGCAAAGATTATTATAAACACATGAATAAATAAGAAGGTATATAGATCATCCTGTATACAAAGTATATCTGGTAATCAACTGTTTCTAATTGTTAAAGACATTAAAAAATATTTACTATAAGCTGTATATTGCTGTTGATTTTTTGGTTCAAAGATGTCCAAGATGCATTTTCTGCCTTTGAAAACCTGATAGATTTACCAAAGGAAACAAATATATACTAACAATATTCATAACCTAAATATAGTGATAAAAATATTTAAGGCCTTGTGTGACTATAAGTAAAATATTTTATGTATTGGAACTACTTATATACAATGTACAAGAAAAAAAGGGTAAAATATTGCACCTGTTCGTAAATGTGTGTACATGCTGCAGTAATTTCATTCCTATTACTCATATGCTTTATATCAGAGTGATTTTTTTAGAAGAATGAATAAAAGCTTTGAGCAATCAGTTTGAACACATGGGTAATGCTTTAATTGAAGTCCTAAGATCAAGCTCGGGGGAAAGGTACTGCTGGAATGCCATAGAACGGTAGTGTGTATTCACACCACCAGTGACAGACTGGCACAGCGGGGTTCATCTGTAGTTTTCTTTCTGGGAGAAATCTCAGAAGGGTTTCAACAAAGTACTAACCACTGTATAACCTAGACCTACATGTTCCCTGTCTAGTGGGTTCAAAGAAGTCTCTATAATCAGTACTTCAAAATTGGAAGTGAGCCCGCTGGGAGAAAATCGACAAATGTTTGTTTACTTGCTGGGTGGAAAAATGGAAAAATATCAACCTAAGGACATTTTTGTTTTCATCTTGTATTGTGCTTGATGATTATGCAGCAACTGGAAACTGGCTATATGACAGGAAATCAGGAGGTGGTCCCACACTCAGAGGAACTCACTGCTGGCAAACAGATATTTCTTTGCAGCCAAAAGTTTCCTGCTCACTACAAAGCTAAGTGACTTCAGGATATTTATACACCATGCAGCTGCAGCGTGGTCTGTAGCTTAAATACTGGAGAGAATCTCCACATCTCTGAGTATTTCAGGGATTCAGATAGGAACTCGATAAAAGAAGACCTTTACTTGATTTAATCCATTTTAAATTAGGATTTAAGTACCAAAATTTTTACTAAAAAGATGTTTGGAAGGAAAAAAGAGATTGTTGTAGGCCTATTAAGTGATGTAACTTCAAGTATACTAGGAAGCTCCATGTTTATCAGAAACCTCTTGGCATATGTTATGAAAAAGTCATATATTTCTGTTTAAATATTGCATAACACAGTTCAGTAGTATTTCTTCGTATTCAAAAATATAATAGAAGGAGAAGCCTCTTTCAGGATGGTAGAAAAAAAATAACAACTGCAACAACAAGGCAAAACAACTTTAGCTTAGAAATGTGGCCCACAAGTTGTACAGCAAGAACTATCACAAGTTACAAGTCTGAAGTATGATGCAGATAGATTTTCAATGTCGATGGAAACAGTTTGCATGTCTCAAGCACTGAAAATATATATAACCCAAAATAGTCAGTTTTCACATGGCATGGAGGAACTGAGTCTATCAAAATTGAATGGAGTACAATAAGCATAAAGCACCGAAGATAAAGGAGATGTATATGCTTTCCTCAACCTAAGTGTCCCACTCAGCAGCCATACTTAAGCACTGACACATAAACAGGGAACTTTATAGGTTTTGCTCATTGCTCTGTCAGCACCACCTAAAATAGTGTGTGGCTTATATGGTACTCACTACATATTTGTATGTTTGAATGAATGAATAAAGCTGGGAATATGAGAGTTTTATGGAAGCCAAAAATAGAAACAATTTGTAACAATGTAAAAAGCCTCATCATTTTGAAAGTTAATAAAAATATCAAGTTGAGTCTGAGGAGACATTAGATAAGATACCTAAGATTTGTTCGAGGTGCCCTTAAATTTCCCATTTCTTTTTCCCTGACAGAGACAGAGAGTTAACAATTTCCCCAGCCCCACATTTCCCTACTTTAGTTCATCTCATCCCATCCAACTGCCTTTTTTTTTTCTTTTGACAGTGTCTAAAAGTTCAAGATTTTATGTTCCTCTTAAAACTTAGTGTGTATTCCATTCACTTAAGGATGAGATAAATTTCTAACTAGAGAAACTCATGATTACTATGCTGATATGAATGACACTGAAAAAATATAGTTAGTTCTCCCTGGTGTATGTAATTTAGAAAGATAGATGGATAGATAGATATATAGATAGAAAATAGATACATAGTTACATAGAGAGATGACAGATATAGGTATGAATATATAGATAGTTTCAAATATGTAGAAGTCTTCAAACTTCCAAAACCAAAAAGAGGGCTATAGCTATCTCCAGTCTTCTAGGAGGCCGTTTATGAACATTTTTATTAGAAGAAGGTCCTCTAGTTATTCCCAAATCATATAATTAAACTAAAGTCATATCCATAGTTTCTTATAAAAAAGTGATGGTCCATCAGTAGTGCTAGTGATATAAGTTCCAGGTTATTTTGACATTATTTTCACCCTGCATAATGAACCTGAGAAAAAGAGAAGACCAAATGCCAAATTCTGGATCATATGAAGATTGAAATGCTTTTTCCTGTAATAGGCCATTATGAATTTAGACAGGGAATTTTTTCAGGAAATAATTCAGTTATTATAGATATTGGCCATTTACGTGTATGAATCCAATCATTTATTTTTATGATTACAGAATGTCATAGGGTTCTATGTGCACATTTAAATTGTTCTGCACTATAGAGAGAATAGTCTTCCTTATTGTTTCAAAAGTGTCTTGACAATGAACTGTGGCTATATTTCCTCTAGGTATTTTATCATTTCAGATTACAAAAATTCATTAATAACCAAAGTCATAAATATTTCTATTTTTTGTAACTAATTAAACATAGATCATCCCTGGTACAATGACGTAGCTGGAGATTAATGTAGAAATTATCTACATCCTTTTTCTCACCAAATTATTTGGCTAATGAAGAAGCTGAGTGCCACAGAGGTCAATCGATTTGCCAAGACCACACAGTAGAGGAGGGCTGTATCAGGATCATAAAACATGCTTTCTAAATTTGGGCCACTGTCTTATATACTCTGCTAGTACTTTTCAAACTTTTCTGAGAACATTGGTAACAGAAATTATTAGGATCAGGACTGTGGCATTTCTGAGCACTCTGGCCCCAGTTCAACTGGGTATTGTGCTTTACTCGATTTCATTTCCTGCTTTTATGGTAAATTTTGCTAAAATGCTTCCTCCTGCTAAAATCTTCATAAACCTTTATACTAGAAGTCAACTCAAGTATAATTAATCTTACTGGATGCACACTCTTTCTTTCAGGACAAGGAACATCACCACCCCATACATGGGCATGTATGTGAAACTAAATATGTCCCTAAAAATGCTGGCAAAAGTGTACCCTGTTGGTTGTCAGGGAAGTCATCTGACCATTTGAACCTAAAGCTCTGTCTTCAATCGTTAGAACATATCAGCAGATTATATCCTTTTGAGATTATTTCACAAGAAAGTAAATTGTAAAGTAGTCTCCAGAAGTTGCTAAAGCCTAGATGAGTGTGAACTAAAATCATTTCAGTTGAAAGCCCAATACAAAGAAGGAGAGAGTAGCTAGTAATCAGACTCCAGACATTGTTAAAAAATAAATAAGAAGGAAAGTGTGGAACAAATGAAAGCAAGAACTTGTGGTTATATTTTAAGGATATGTTGAAGAGAAGTTTCGTGTGTGCTCTAGACAAAACCTGAGCATAAAGAATTGTGGGGTATAAAAAATTATGTCTTCTCATTCTAGGTGGTTTGGCTTCCAAGTCCATGTACAATTCATTCTTCAAATCTCTGTATCAGATTCTTATCTTGAGCACTAACCCACCAGGTGTCCATCTTGTCTTTTGTCCTCCGTTAGTGGCCAGTGGAGCATTACAAACTCTGTGGAAAGTATAAGCTTTTCCCTATGACTTGATACTCACACAATGTAACCACTTGTTATTTTTAAACCATAGGAAGCACAAGGTCTTAACTCCTTTAGGAAACTATCATTCAAATTGATGTCCACCTGTTTGGAGGATTCTATAATATCATTAATTTTCCCAATTTCTAAACAAGATTCAGGACTCCCCAGGATCATGGCAAATCAGTCATCAATATTTTTTGTATTTCAATTATGATATTGATTTATGTAACTTCAGAGAGTTCACCAAGTATTTCCTTTGAAATGCCTTTTCTTCTGACTACATATTACCATAGGGAATTCCTCTTTTAACCATGACTGAGAAATCAACACCAGATTTATTGGTTAGAAAAAGTCGACTGCAAATCTGGATAAAACGTATGAGGCAACTATTTTTAGTGATTGAACAGCTTTGCTGGACTGTATGTTTTGGCATAAGTAATGACATGAGACGAACTCCAAGGTCACTCCTCAATAAACCTGGTGTTCTTCCTGGAAGCCCTTTGGAGCTAGAAGCAGAGAGATGAATCCTAAATGGGACACCCACCTCACTGAGCTCAGGAGGCTGCTGAAGCTGATGGGATTGGTAGGGCAAGACACATAAGAAGAGGAAGAATCCAGATTCTCCATGGATTCTCCATCAGAATACCTTAAGGGTTCTTGGTTGAAGTCTGAACTACAGCTGCAAAGTGTGAGACTCTCAAGGGTCATTGGCATGCTGCAACTTTCTTCAAGGTGAGATCTTCTGAATCCAAATGTCTCACTATAAATGATCCCAACTGCATAGTTACCCACAGAAGCTCCAACACACCCACCAGACAAAGTGGTTGAGAGGGTTTGAATCAGTGAATAGCTGTTCTATCCTAGACACTCAGGGATAATCTGATCGTACAAAGAATAGAAGGCAAGTATACAAATAAAGAAAATGGAGCAAGAATTAACTATATAAATAAATGTTAAGTAATTAGAGAAAAAATATTTACAGAATAACAATGCCTTAGAATTATTGAGACAATATGGTTAAAGGGTATCAAAAGTTGGGAAACAGTACCTAGGATAAATCTGAACAAATTCTCAGAGGGAAAAAAATGGAAAGATAGTCAGAAATTTGCCATAACCAAAAACCTCCCTTCCCCACCCCCCCACAAAGAAAGCCAATTTTAAAACTCTATATAATGTTCTAGATTGAGATACGCAGAATTTTAAGATGGCTCCAAGATCGTACCCTCTGGTTTAACATTCTTTTATATAATTCCTCACCTTGTGTAGGTGGGACTGTTTTAACAGGGTATTATTGTGTTATATGGCAAAGATGAAGGAATTTTGCAATTGTAATCAAGTTCTTAAAGCAATTGACTTTTAGTTAATCAAAGAGAGATTATTTTGTGTGAGACAGACTTAGTCAGGTGAGTACTTAAATGACAGAAGTTGAAGAGATCGGAAGCAACAGCAGACTTTCTTTTGCTGGCAGAAGCAAAATGCCATATTTTGGAGGGAGCCATGCGGTAGGTAGCTGCACATGGCTTCTAGCAGCTAGGTACCTCAGTTTTATACCTGCCAAGAACTTATTTCTGCCAATAGTAAGTTAGCTTGAAAGAGGACACAGAGCCTCAGATGACAGTGCAGACCTGGCTGACACCTTGATTTCAGCCCGATGAGATGTTGAGCAGAGGACTCAGCCAAGCTGTGTACAGGTTCCTGGTCCACAGAGCTGATAACTTGTATTGTTTTAAGCCACCAAATTTATAGTAATTTGCTATACAGCAATAGAAAGCTAGTAATAGAAATTAAAGGCAAAAAGCTGTCCAACTTTTAATATTAATGTTACAGAGTGCTAGCAATAAGTCTATAAAAGGAGAGCATTAAAAGAAAGGAAAATAAAAATTACAAGGCAGCAGTTTATTAAGACCTAATACACCTAAGACACCTAAGGCAATCAAATAATGTAATTTACTACATTAGACAATTAAATGCTTCACAGTTATAGAAGCCAGCAGTATCTTTTCATCTAAATTAACAACCATTTATGAGAAAAAATTTCAATAGGAGAGGAACAGGAGTTTAGTAATGACGAAAGTCTAGGTAATAGTCTGATAATAATCTAACTCCAAATTTCAGTACCTAAATATAACAAAGGTAGACTCCTAATTCATGCAAATTCTGATGTGAGTCAGACAGCTCTCTTGGGCAAATGTCTCTCTGCATGGTGACTCAAGTATCTTGGCTGCTTATTTCTTATACCAAAGCAGATCTATACCATGGACAAACAGGATATAATTTAATCACCATGCAAGCAAAGCTCCTATGAAGGAAAAGGAAATTTGTGAAAAGCTGCACCAATGGAATATTTCCCAGTTTAACCTGTTCTAACATGCTCTACATGATATGCATTCTTTGAGCTATTTTTCAGTAAATAAGACATCTGTAAGAATTATATGTCTCAAAGTTCAATTTTGCAAATAGATCTGGTCCTCTTCAGAAACACATGCAAAAACCCAAGTCACACTAGGAAAAAAAAAATTATGACATAGATAACATAAAAATTATTTATTCCTTGATGTAAAAAAAATTACAACAGGATGGCAGAGTAGAAGGACGTGCTCTCACTCCCTCCTGTGAGAACACCAAAATTACAACTAGCTACGGGACAATCATCGACAGGAAGACACTGGAACTCACCAAAAAGATATTCCACATCCAATGACAAAGGAGAAGGCACAATGAGACGATAGGAGGGGCGCAATCACAGTAAAATCAAATCCCATAACTGCTGGGTGGGTGACTCACAGACTGGAGAACACTTATACCACAGAAGTCTACCCACTGGCGTGAAGGTTCTGAGCCCCACGTCAGGCTTCCCAACCTGGGGGTCCGGCAACAGGAGGAGGAATTCCCAGAGAATCAGATTTTGAAGGCTAGTGGGATTTGATTGCAGGACTTCGACAGGACTGGGGGAAACAGAGACTCCACTCTTGGAGGGCACACACAAAGTAGTGTGCGCATAAGGACCCAGGAGAAGGAGCAGTGACCCCAGGGGAAACTGAACCAGACCTATCTGTTAGTGGTGGAGGGACTCTTGCAGAGGCAGGGGGTGGCTGTGGCTCACTGTGGGGACAAGGACACTGGCAGCAGAAGATCTTGGAAGTACTCCTTGGTGTGAGCCCTCCCAGAGTCTGCCATTAGCCCCACCAAAGAGCCCAGGTAGGCTCCAATGGTGGGTTGCCTCAGGCCAAACAACCAACAGGAGGGAACCCAGCCCCACCCATCAGCAGGCAAGCGGATTAAAGTTTTACTGAGCTCTGGACACCAGAGAAACAGTCAGCTCTCCCCACCACCAGTCTCTCCCATCAGGAAACTTGCACAAGCCTCTTAGATCACCTCATCCACCAGAGGGCAGACAGCAGAAGCAAGAAGAACTACAATCCTGCAGCCTGTAGAATAAAAACCACATTAACAGAAAGATAGACAAGATGAAAAAGCAGAGGGCTATGGACCAGATGAAGGAAAAGATAAAACCCCAGAAAAACAACTAAATGAAGTGGAGATAGGCAACCTTCCAGAAAAAGAATTCAGAATAATGATAGTGAAGATGATCCAGGACCTCGGAAAAAGAAGGGAGGCAAAGATTGAGAAGATGCAAGAAATGTTTAACAAAGACCTAGAAGAATTAAAGAACAAACAAACAGAGATGAACAATACAATAACTGAAATGCAAACTACACTAGAAGGAATCGATAGCAGAATAACTGAGGCAGAAGAACGGATAAGTGACCTGGAAGACAGAATGGTGGAATTCACTGCTGCAGAATAGAATAAAGAAAAAAGAATGAAAAGAAATGAAGACAGCCTAAGAGACCTCTGGGACAATATTAAATACAACAACATTCACTTTATAGGGGTCCCAGAAGGAGAAGAGAGAGACAAAGGACCAGAGAAAATATTTGAAGAGATTATAGTCAAAAACTTCCCTAACATGGGAAAGGAAATAACCACCCAAGGCCAGGAAGCGCAGCAAGTCCAATACAGGAATAACCCAAAGAGAAACATGCCAAGACACATAGTTATCAAACTGGCAAAAATTAAAGACAAATAAAAATTATTGAAAACAGCAAGGGAAAAACAAAAAATAACATACAAGGGAACTCCCATAAGGTTAACAGCTGACTTCTTAGCAGAAACTCTACAAGCCAGAAGGTAGTGGCATGATATACTTAAAGTGATGATAGGGAAGAACCTACAACCAAGATTACTCTACCTGACAAGGATCTCATTCAGATTCGATGGAGAAATCAAAAGCTTTACAGACAAGCAAAAGCTAAGAGAATTCAGCACTACTAAACCAGCTCTACAACAAATGCTAAAGAAACTTCTCTAAGTGGGAAACACAAGAGAAGAAAAGAACCTACAAAAAGAAACCCAAAACAATTAAGAAAATGGTCATAGGAACATACATATCGATAATTACCTTAAAAGTGAATGTATTAAATGCTCCAACCAAAAGACACAGGATTGCTGAATGGATACAAAAATAAGACCCATACATATGCTGTCTACAAGACACCCACATCAGACCTAGGGACACATACAGACTGAAAGAGAGGGGATGGAAAAAGATATTCCATGCAAACGGAAATCAAAATAAAGCTGGAGTAGCAATACTCATATCAGAAAAAATAGACTTTAAAATAAAGAATGTTACAAGACACAAGGAAGGACACTACATAATGATCAATGGATCAATCCAAGAAGATATAACAATTATAAATATATATGCACCCAACATAAGAGCACCTCAATACATAAGGCAACTGCTAACAGCGATAAAAGAGGAAATCGACAGTAACAAAATAATACTGGGGGACTTTAACACCTCACTTACACCAATGGACAGATCATCCAAAATGAAAATAAATAAGGAAACAGAAGCTTTAAATGACACAATAGACCAGATAGATTTAATTGATATTTATAGGACATTCCATCCAGAAACAGCAGATTACACTTTCTTCTCAAGTGCACATGGGACATTCTCCAGGATAGATCACATCTTGGGTCACAAATCAAGCCTCAGTAAATTTAAGAAAACTGAAATCATATCAAGCATCTTTTCTGACTACAACACTATGAGATTAGAAATGAATTACAGGGAAAAAAACATAAAAAAACACAAATACATGGAAGCTAAACCATACGTTACTAAACAACCAAGAGATAACTGAAGAAATCAAAGAGGAAATAAAAAAATAGCTAAAGACAAATGACAATGAAAACGTGATGATCCAAAACCTATGGGATGCAGCAAAAGCAGTTGTAAGAGGGAAGTTTATAGCTATACAAGCCACCTCAAGAAACAAGAAAAATCTCAAATAAACAATCTAACCTTACACCTAAAGGAACTAGAGAAAAGAGAACAAACAAAACCCAAAGTTAGCAGAAAGAAAGAAATCATAAAGATCAGAGCAGAAATAAATGAAATAGAAACAAAGAAAACAATAGCAAAGATCAATAAAACTAAAAGCTGGTTCTTTGAGAAGATAGACAAAAATTGTTAAACCATTAGCCAGACTCATCAAGAAAAAGGAGAGGACTCAAATCAATAAAATTAGAAATGAAAAAGGAGAAGTTACAACAGACTCTGCAGAAATACAAGGCATCCTAAGAGAATATTACAAGCAACTCTATGCCAATAAAATGGACAACCTGGAAGAAATGGACAAATTCTTAGAATGGTATAACCTTCCAAGACTGAACCAGGAAGAAATAGAAAATATGAACCAACCAATCACAAGTAACGATATTGAAACTGTGATTCAAAATCTTCCAACAAACAAAATTCCAGGACCAGATGGCTTCACAGTTGAATTCTATCAAACATTTAGAGAAGAGCTAACACCCATTCTTCTCAAACTCTTCCAAAAAATTGCAGAGGAAGGAACACTCCCAAACTCATTCTATGAGGCCACCATCACCCTGATACCAAAACCAGACATAGATACTACAAAAAAAAGAAAATTACAGACCACTATCACCCATAAATATAGATGAAAAAATCCTCAACAAAATACTAGCAAACAGAATCCAACAACACATTAAAAGGATCATACACCATGATGAAGTGGGATTTAACCCAGGGATGCAAGGATTCTTCAATATACACAAATCAATCAATGTGATATATCATATTAACAAATTGAAGAATAAAAACCATATGATCATCTCAATAGATGCAGAAAAAGCTTTTGACAAAATTCAACACCCATTTATGATAAAAACTCTACAGAGAGTGGGCATAGAGGGAACCTACCTCAACATAATAAAGGCCATATACGACAAACCCACAGCAAACATCATTCTCAATGGTGAAAAACTGGAAGCATTTCCTCTAAGATCAGGAACAAGACAAGGATGCCCACTGTCACCACTATTATTCAACATAGTTTTGGAAGTCCTAGCCACAGCAATCAGAAAAGAAAAAGAAATAAAAGGAATACAAATTGGAAAAGAAGAAGTAAAACTGTCACTGTTTGCAGATGACATGATACTATACATAGAGAATCCTAAAGATGCCACCAGAAAACTACTACAACTAATCAATGAATTTAGTGAAGTTGCAGGATACAAAATTTATGCACAGAAATCTCTTGCATTCTTATACACTAATGATGAAAAGTCTGAAGGAGAAATTAAGGAAACACTCCCATTTACCACTGCAACAAAAAGAATAAAATACCTAGGAATAAACCTACATAGGGAGACGAAAGAACCGAATGCAGAAAAGTATAAGACACTGATGAAAGAAATTAAAGATGATACCAACAGATGGAGAGATATACCGTGTTCTTGGATTGGAAGAATCAATATTGTGAAAATGACTATACTCCCCAAAGCAATTTACAGATTCAGTGGAATCCTTATCAAATTACCAATGGCATTTTTTACGGAACTAGAACAAAAAATCTTAAAATTTGTAGGGAAAAAAAAAAGACCCCGAATAGCCAAAGCAGTCTTGAGGGAAAAAAAAGAAGCTGGAGGAATCAGACTCCCTGACTTCAGACTATACTACAAAGCTACAGTAATCAAGACAATATGGTACTGGCACAAAAACAGAAACATAGATCATTTGAACAAGATAGAAAGCCCAGAGATCAACCCATGCACCTATGGCCATCTAATCTATGACAAAGGAGGCAAGGATATACAATGGAGAAAAGACAGTCTCTTCAATAACTGGTGCTGGGAAACCTGGACAGCTACATGTAAAAGAATGAAATTAGAACACTCTCTAACACTATACACAAAAATAAATTCAAAATGGATTAGAGACCTAAACGTAAGACTGGACACTATAAAACTCTTAGAGGAAAACATAGGAAGAACACTCTTTGACATAAATCACAGCAAGATCTTTTTTGATCCACCTCCTAGAGAAATGGAAATAAAAACAAAAATAAACAAATGGTACCTAATGAAACTTCAAACCTTTTGCACAGCAAAGGAAACCATAACAAGATGAAAAGACCACCCTCAGAATGGGAGAAAATATTTGCAAATGAATCAACGGACAAAGGATTAATCTCCAAAATATATAAACAGCTCATGCAGCTCAATATTAAAAAAACAAACAACCCAATCCCAAAATGGGCAGAAGACCTAAATAGCCATTTCTCCAAAGAAGACATACAGATGACCAAGAAGCACATGAAAAGCTGCTCAACATCACTAATTATTAGAGAAATGCAAATCAAAACTACAATGAGGTATCACCTCACACCAGTTAGAATGGGCATCATCAGAAAATCTAGAAACAGCAAATGCTGGAGAGGGTGTGGAGAAAAGGGTACCCGCTTGCACTGTTGGTGGGAATGTAAATCGATACAGCCACTATGGAGAACAGTATGGAGGTTCCTTAAAAAATGAAAAAATAGAATTACCATATGATCCAGCAATCCCACTATGGGCATATACCCAGAGAAAACCATATTTCAAAAAGACACACGCACCCCAATGTTCATTGCAGCACTATTTACAATAGTCAGGTCATGGAAGCAACCTAAATGCCCATCGACAGACGAATGGATAAAGAAGATGTGGTACGTATATGCAATGGAATATTACTCAGCCATAAAAAGGAACAAAATTGGGTCATTTGTTGAGACGTGGATGGATCTAGAGACTGTCATACAGAGTGAAGTAAGTCAGAAAGAGAAAAACAAATATCGTATATTAATGCATATATGTGGAATCTAGAAAAATGGTACAGATGAACCTGTTTGCAGGGCAGACATTGAGACACAGATGTAGAGAACAAACGTATGGACAGCAAGGGGGGAAAGCCACGGGGGCGTGGGGGTTGTGGTGTGGTGAATTGGGCGATTGGGATTGACATGTATGCACTGATGTGTATAAAATTGATGACTAATAAGAACCTGCTGTATAAAAAAAAAATTAAATTTTAAAATTAAAAAAAATAAAAATAAATAAAAAAATTTTTTAAATTTAAAAATTATAACAAATAATTTATAAGAAAGACTCATAATCTATTGGGAAAACAGCAAAAACATAAATAGAAGTTTCAAATAAGAATTATAAATGCTATGGTCTGAATGTGTACCCCCAAATTTCATTCGTTGAAAACTTAATGCCCACGGTGATGTTCTTAGGAAGTGGGACATTCTGAAGGAGCTTATGTTATAAGGGATTAGTACCATTATAAAAGAGGCCCCATATAGGTAGCTTGTTCTTTCCACCATGTGAAGACACAGAATTCAGTACTCTACAACCCAGAAAAGGGGTTTCACCAGACACTTAATCTGCCAGCTCCATGATATCAGACTTCCCAACCTCCAGAACTGTGAGAAATAAATGTTGTTTATATTCTGCTTGGTCTATGGTATTTTGCTATAGGAGCTTGAATGGAGTAAGACAATAAATATAGAAATTCAAATTAAGTCATGAGATGTACTTTTCACTGTACAGATTAGCAAAAATCCCTCTAATGGAGAAATACATACTTTCACACATAAAGTATACATACTGTATTAATCACAGCTGTTTCCAAAATTGAAAAGTGGGAACAATATACCTAATACATATTGCCATTAGTAGGGAATTTATTAAAAATTTAAAATTGATAATCAATGGAATGATGTGCAGCTCTGTGTAGACAGATGAAAAAAGAATCCTTCAAGACATAATGTTAAATGAAATAAAACGAGTCATTAAGGAGTAAACAAAATGTAATTCAAAATAAAAGATACAAGTCAAGAATCCACAATTAAAGTAAGTATTGCAAAATTATATAGAAAAATAAAAGAACCCATCAAACTATATTTTTATATTTAGCATAGTGGTTAACTATTTGGCATATGTGGTTTTATTCAAAACACTTTTATGTGTGCTTGGATCTCTTTCAACAAGAATGCACACATGTTACTTGAGTAACTTACAAAATACAAATAATATAGAATTATTTTAAACTTGAAAATATGCTTTTCAGCCATTTTAGAGATCAAATACCGTCAAGTTAGTATTACTTTGCCAAAGAAAAACAATAAACTTACACTATGTCATATGATGTGAAATAATGTCAGTTCTTGACCTGAGAGTTGTCATATTTGGTATTTATATTTTCCTCTAAGGCTTGTGCTTACTCACCTAATTCATAAGGTAAATCTTAATAAATATGAAATAATTTATACATATTGCAGTTTTTTACCCGATTTGAAGTGATGCTCCAATATTATCTTACATTTATCGTACTCAACTCTAATCCCAGTTTGATTAGAAATTCTCGAAGCAGGCCAACTTGTATATATTGTGGTTCTGATAGCATAGGCTTAAGACAGGTGAATAATTGATTAATTCGCATAGAAATAAAACATCAAATAATGAAGTATCAAGTCAAAGGACACAATACCCAGTCTCAAGGAGTCAAATAAACATAACATGAGAGGATGTTGATGACAGTCAAATATGAGCAATTAAGAGAAGTCAAAGTAAACATTATGGACAAAGAACCAAAAACCTGCAGTTTAGGAATTATAACTGGGAGCCTGGTAATGCTGGAATAGAGATTCAGACATAGAGAAAACAGAGCAGTAGGAAAAAAATCTCAGTGTGGACAATATATTCCAAAAATCTCAAAGAGCAAGGCTTAGGCAGGCTCAGGTTCATACCGACAGAGATAAGAAGTTCTATGTTGTCCATTAGCAACGATGGGAAGACAGGTTATGGTCACTCTCCCTAGAGCAAAAGTCATATGTTCTGGTTGGAGTTGTGCTCCCTACTTGTGATGTGTCTCATGGGCTTGTGGTTGTTTGAGGGGAGGCGGTTTATAGCAGATGTCTGTAACTCCTGGCCTAGAAGCAGAAGAAGCAGATGAGACTTCCTAGGAGCTTTGATCTTTGATCACTATGTTTCTTCTACAACATTGTCTATCAGAGCCAGGACCCGTAGACTAGTTTCTGAATATGCGTAAGAGAAGGGTGGAAAACGTGCTCGCTCCTGTTTTTACCACAATAGAACACACACACACACTCATTCACACTATGGGGAAGAGAGAGGAAGAAAGTGGTCATTAACTAATTGCATTTCTTTAAAAAAAAAAAAATCTTAGCAAATATTTCTCATATGTAGTATTCAACTACAAACAATCTTTAATGAGTACCAGGAATGCTTTCTCAAGTTAACATTACAATCAGGAGGGTATAACTAAATGTTTTCTGCAAAACATCATAGAAAATGCTTTTATAATTCTCCAATGTACAACATACATAATAAAATCAATAAATATTGATTGTTTCATCAAGATATATTCTTTCTGTTATTTTTCTCTTTTGTAAACTTATAAGTCATAATTTTATAAGCACATATCCCATTCTTCAAATTTTAGATGTGAGAACATTTAGTAGTGTTCCAGAGTAGCAAGAAAATGCGCATCATGATTCTGGTGACCTCAGTAAGAAGTAGTCATCTTCTCATCTAGCTATACATCCTTTAAGTGGGAGATACCTGATTTGAGTAGTAAATTCTGACTAAATGCTGACTGTAAAATACTTCCTGTTAAATATAGGGAATGTGTTTCCCCAAAACTTCAAAATTTTCAACAATATTGACAGAGAAAGATATGAGCGAGGCAGAATATAAAATTGTTATCAACTGAAACACTTCAGATTGCAAGCTATGGCTTCAGAACAAGTTCAAATTGCTTTTTAAACTCTATATTGGCTTTTTCTCTATGTGCCCTCAGCACCGCAAACTCTGAACATCTGATAGGAAATGGAAACACTGAGCTGTTCTCTCCTGATTTTTGTGCACAATGTTTCATCAGAGAAAACAGCTGCCAATATTTTATGCCCAGAAACAAATTGTTTCTCTTTTTCTCTCTGTAATCAAAATCAGAAACCTCAACTAAATAAATAAATGCTCTATTTTCTTTATATATAATGTACTTATATATTAAAGTAACACATACATTTAAAAATAGTTCTCTAATGTTTATTAAGGATTAAAAATTTAACTAAAAATTAGATTCAATTGCAGCCCAAAATATAAACAAGTAATGATTGCAGCCACCTATATTGGGGAGAAAAAAGAAATAACAGATAATGCTGAATATTGTTGAAGTTCAAATTTGCAGTCAAATCTCCATTATCTTTGTTAATGGGACAAGGTAGTGGCCCAGATAATATAGCATGTCATCCAATGGTTCATTTTATTGGCCTTGTAATATATTATTCTATTTTGCTCCTGCATATTTATAGCTTTAATTACATTTTAATACTATGTTATTAAAGTTAAGTGTGCATTCCTTGAATACACACTTTTTTTGGCTATCAAAATATTTCATTTTATTTCTGTATCATAAATTTGTCATTTTAACAACTTTGATCATTAGCTAATAGAGTAATACAAAAAACCGAGGGCGAAAAAGATGTTAGTATTTTTTCATAAAGTACAGATTTAGTTTTCAGTTGTTTGCCTCAGTAAACATCATCTCATTTCAAATCCTCCCCTGACCTCATCCAAGGAGGGGCTTTTTTTTTTTTTCCTTAACAAATATCTAACACCAAGAATAAATGAAAGATCTAATAAAGACAAGCTTTTTTGCAAACATTTTTCTGGGTAAGATTTCTAAGGACAACAGTACTGAGTGAAAAAAAACCTTTCATAATTAATATGAATACATATAATAAGAAGAACATAATTTAGATCCCCATGCTTATTTTGCAATTTTTAGGTCTCCAATTATGAAAAAGTTACCTAGCTAAGCAAGAACGGTTACCTTCATACGTGGCCAAATTATTTTTACTGACACTCTTTGAAGACATTCTCTAGTTTTGGCTTTTACAAGAAGTTAATTCTCACACTCTCTCACCAATTACATAGGCTGCTGTTTCAGCCGTAGAGACAGGCCTCGAAGAAAAGCTATATGTGAAAGACTATTTAATGGAAGGTGGAAGATACTCTGCCATTAAGATTTTATTATTTTAAACCTGAAAACAGATAACCAGCACATGAACAAATATAAATAAATTGAGTTATTTTAATAGTGAATTTCTCCCAATTAGTTTATTGAGAGACTTCACATGAACTGAGAGAACATTTTGTGAGTCTTACAAATGCCCCTTGTGCTTTTGATGAGGGGCTATTAGAATAAAGGAGCATCAGCTGCGGTAGAATGTATTTCACATACATACACAGAAGCACATATGTAAGCAAAATACTAAATAGCTTACAGTAGTAAGCAAAATACAGCCCATGTCTCCAAAAAACATACGGATACATACACAGAAGGAGGGATAGCAAGAGAATGAAATGGGGAAATAAACAGGTGATAAATCATTCAAGGTCTTAGATGCCATTTAAGATGTTGACCTTTATGGTAAGAGTGATATATGAGTAAAATATTATTCAGGCAAGAATCATCAGTGAATGTTCAATATAAGAATCAAAGTTTATTGAGTAATAGAATATTAATGTTGTCCCAAATATCTCCCCTAAAATTATTAACTATAAAAATTTTTTAAAAGTAGTAACTACAGATCTGAGTAACTGGACAACTCTTTATGTGATCAAAACTAACGTGACAAAATAAGACTGATGGAATCATATGCTCTGGATGTATTACCCTGAAAAGAACACAGTTTCATTCCAATAATATTTCAGCAAAAATTGATAACCTGAACTTTATCATGAGAAATCTCAGAAAATCCAAAGTTAAGAAAGAGTAGTGAAATGCTAGTTTGTAGTTTTCAAAAATGTCAACTTTATGAATGACAAAGGAAGGTTGAAGAAATTTTCCAGATTAAAAGAGACTAAAATGAATGACAGCTAAATGTGGTAAAGGGAAAAACAATTATTTTAAAGAACATTATTGGGGCAAGTAACATATTAAAAATAAGACTGCAGGTGATTAGATGCTAATATTAAATCAAATATAAATTTTCTGAATTTTATAATTATACTATAGACAATATACGAAATACACAGTGAATCACTAAGGGATAATGGTGCATGACGCATGCAGTCTACTCTAAAATATGTCACAACAAATAATGAATGTATGGAGAAATGAATATATGGAGAAGAAGGGGTAGGGAGAGAGCTAGAAAGGAGGGAGAATGATAAAACAAATCTGGCAAAATGTTAACAATTTTGAGAAGAGGGTATATAGCTCTCTGGGTGCATGAGGAGAATGAATTAGAAGAGATTCTCTCTGGTTATAGGCAGATCCGTTGGAAAGTATAGTAATTATCTATACCTAGTAATTATCTAGGAGAGTGATGATGGTGTCCTTCCATTTGCATTAGGAGAAGTAATGGAAAGAAAGAAGCAAAATCAAAAATTTGTTGATTTACTATGCATAGCAAAAGGGGAAGGGAGTAAAAGAAGGTTCTCGGGTGTTTGATGTGTACTCAGCTGTTTGGAAGTAATGTCAATCAGTACAGTAGGGAGGATGAGGAACCCAGGAAGAGAAGGCATTGGGTCGTTTTGGAATGTGAAGTGTCCACAGAATCATTACATGAGAATATCCAATGGGCACTTATCTACATGGATTTATAACTCAGGTGACAGATATTGATGGAAATATATAGTTTGGCATTTGTATTTCATCATCTGAAATATGCTTTTAGAATCACAGGAATGTTGTAATTCTCTGAAAAACACTAATGGTTTAGCATTTGTCAAAGGAAGACGTGGTAAGAAAAGTGTCATAGAAGACAAATGAAAAGAGAATTTCAAGAAGAAAGAAGAGGTCAGGTTTGATATAAACATGACAAAGGTCAGATAAAATCAGGACTGCTATATAAAAGTACCACAAACTGAATGACTTAAAAGCAATTTATTATTTCATTGTTTTGGAGGCTAGCAGTCCAAGCTCAAGGTGTCCTGTCTGAAAGGTTAGTTCCTTCTGAAGGCCGTGAAAGAAGGATCTGGTCCAGGCATTTCTCCTTGGCATATGTATGCTGTCTTCTCCCTTGTCCCTTCACGTAATATTCCCTATGTGTGTATCTGTGTCCAAATTTCTCCTTTTGATACAGATATCAGTCATATTGGGTCCTACTAGTTGACTTCATCTTAACTAGTTACATAAACAATGACCCTGTTACAAATAAGGTCACATTCTGAGATACTACAGGTTGGAACTTCAACAAATGAATTTTAGAGGGACAAAACTCTGCACATAGCAACCAGGAACAATAAGTATACTCTAGACTGACCAAGGAGGGTTTAACTGCAGTCCAGTAAAGAGGCTAATAACAAGTTAAGAGAAGCAGTGGGGGAATACCAGATTATAAGGGTTGAGAAAGGAAAGTGAGGTGAGGGATTGAGGGTTGCAGTAGAGGAGCTACATTCCAGAAGTTTGACTGCAATGGAGAGGACAAGGATCCTAAGGAAGCTTAATTTTAAAGATGGGATAAGAAAAGTAAAACATATGCTTAAATTCTGAAAAGAAGGTACAAATACAATATAGTGAGGGTATAGGGAAAGAAATTTGTGAGAAAGATGAGAATCCATAAGAAGTTCAGGACTTAGAGAAATACAGTATCACCCATCCCAAGGGAACAGAGAGATGGAGATTACAAATAATTTATATGTTTACATATCATATCAATGAAAGAAGTATGTGAAAATATCTTGCAAATAGTAGTATGCTGAGTATATAAGGAACATTGATATTATGTTTTATTATTATTAACAGCTGTATCTTATTCTATTACTATTGGTATCTTTTGTAATTAGTATTAGTCTTTTATTAGTATTAGTATCTTTGCTAATTCTCACTTGGAACTTATCTATTTAGAGAATGAGATGATTTTTCTGGCACCTACATAGTAAAGTAAGATTTGATACAATGTGCTAGATCATGCCCAAAACTGGATATCAATCCATTTTTATTATAGGTTTTGCTCTTCTGTTGGAAAATAAAGTACATATATCTGAAATTGAGAAATCAACCATGGCTTTATTAGCAACATATAATTTTATGATAATCAAAGAAGATTAAAAATAACTATAATTCTGCATTTAAAAGTTAAAAGTATCACTAGGTGTTATTAAGTTTATTTTTATTGTCCAATAATACAAATAAGAGGAATATTCAAAAAGTTTACCTTCAAACTTTTAATTATAAAATACTAGCTTTATTTAATATCACAACATTAAATAATCTCTAGGATGTGGGTACTGCATACTTTTTGGTTCAATATCAGCACAAATTTTTCTGGTCACAGGTTTCTAGATATATGCTTGATAAGCTGAAATTGAGAAAAATGGGCTAGATGTTAGTAATCCAGCTCATCTTTAATTAAATTCATGTGGCAAAGTATAATTAAAAAATTAATTCAGTTGGTTTATAAATACTAAACACAAGAATAAACTGACATTTTATTTTTTATAAAGACTATAATTTTTGTTGAGCTTGAGGTATAAAATGTTTCATTTTATCTCCCCCACCTTTTAAATTCTGACACTCTTAACTCATATTCGTCTTGAAAGCAAATCAACAAGCCCAAATAATCAAAATAAAACATGGCAAAAATATACTTATGTCATCTAGATAAATATGGTAAAGACATTTGTCTTAGATTTGAAAAAACTATTAAAGTTCTTTGGGGTAAAGTTTAAAAAATATTTACTGAAAGGATTATGTATGGAGAATGATGCACTGCATTTATATATATATAAACATCAACTATTATCATTATATTTAGTTTTAAGTTCCTTGCTTCTTTGCTGTCAATATCACTGGAACCAAATGTTATAAGTATGGACAACCTATTACCTCTAAATACAACCTAAATCACTCCTAAATATTTTTGAAGAGTACATGATATTGCTATTTTCTCTCTCTAATATGTTACAAACGGTAGTGAGGCTACAGACCTGCATGAATGTTCTTATTCTCACCCTCACTTGCATTTTCTGGGACCTCACTCTTTCTAATTTCCCACTCACATACTTTTCTCAACTATTGCTTTACTTTAGAGATTGCACACTCTGGATTCATCTATCTGAAAACATGACATCCTATCTCTCCTTGCATACACTTTCTCATCAAGTTATAGATCAGTCTGTTATTTTCCTCTTAGCCCTTGCAAATATGTACAGTTGTGGTCTTAAGGATCTTTCATGACTCCTAAGCATCGCATCTTAGGTTCTGAATAGCGATTTCCTCAAAAGTTCTGTGCCAATAAATAAATTGTTTACCCTCTTCCTTTTTATCCTCAGGACAGTATTTCAGAAAAACAGAATTCGACTTCCGACTTTTGTACTTCCTAATAGTGAGTCCCAGGGTATGTCATTCAGTGACTTTTGACTTCAACTTCCTCATTAGTGATGTGAAAGACATTGTTTTCAGTTCTTGTTCCTCTTGGGAAATAGTATAGCGTAGTGGGAAAACCATTGACTTTGGAGGCAAACTGAAGTGGGTACAAATCTCGATAAGTTATTAGTATATGAATGTGGTGAATTTACATAGTTACTCTGAAGCTAATATTTCTTATTCATAGAAAGGGAATAATGTCAATTCTTCAGTATTTTACTGCTTGAACTTCTTACTGTTTTACCATGATGCAAAAATTAAAGGCTACAGTGTTTTAGAATCTTAAACTTACAGTCTTAGATGAGCATCATAACCACAACTGGATATTAAGCTTTAATTTTTGACCATGTGCCTGATCACACAGGATATCCTATGTAGCAGACACTCTCAAAATCTCATCCAGATCCAGGTCTCTTCTTCTGCTCACAATAAAGTTTTACACGCTGACCTCTCTGTGCATGCAAGGATCATGTAACTGGTTTTAGACAAGCAATTCCAACTGCAAGTAACATGTATCACTTTCAGTTTGAAGAATAAAATAGCTTATGTGAGATTCTCCAGCATGTGTGGGTGTGTGTGTGTGCGCGCCTGTCTTTCTGTCTTGTGTGTGTGCTCTCCAGGAAAGCCTGCATGTCCTGATGTGCCTACAGTATGATGCAACCTTTCTAAGTCTGACTTCTAAATTTCCCTGTAGAAAACAGTTGCCTAGAGGGTCTATCACACCCACTTTAGACTTTGTATGAATAAAAACAAAACAAAACAAAACAGACCTTGTTGTATTAAGGCACCAAGATTGAAATTTACAGAAAAAGAAAATAAAATCTTACACTTCTTTTTACCCAGTCAGCAGAATGCTGTCCCATCATCAGACATCAGTTTTGGAGAATGGCAATGCCAAACTCCCACTGAGATGTAATTTGAAAATGTCTTAAAACTAGAGAAGCAATTTGATTCTAAATAAATAGAATCATCCTATCCCTTTAGAGAATGTTATTGTTATTATTCTCTTAGGAGTCACATCCACTTGAAAATGGAAACCTCTCCATTCCTTAGCCAACTTCCAACAGTGATCCCAGGACCACTTTCCTAGATGTTTCCACACATGCTGTATTTCCCCCCCTCTTTCAGGATGCAAAATTACATTTCCCAGTAGACAACACTGTGATTCTTTTAACCACTTAGTTCTAATTGGAATGAATGCTCAATGGGTCAGTAAAATTTGCTTGAATTTTAATTTAAAATAACTCTAATCAATGAAGTTAATATAGCCAATTTGTATTTTAAAATATGGTTCAAAAAATCCCCAAAGAAGCTAATAAACATTTCTATTTCCTGTTTCTTTGAGGTAGAGGTTTACACAATATGTTAAGAAGGTCTAATACTTATAAATATTCCCTATGAAGCTAATTATAGTTTAAATCCATTATTGCTCCTATGTAAATTAACTTATTTTAGTTAAAGAACACAAAAGTTTTTTTTATTTATGTAAATTCTGGAATTTGTATTTTATTAATATAATTAAGTGTGGGGAGGTGACAATATCCTTTTACAAAATTTGATATGTGATTTATTGTCCTTCACCTAAAAGAAGGAAGCAAAAACATTGTATTTTTTCCACAAGCCAGGAAATTGTGATGGATAAATAAATTAATCTCAGAGAACAGTTTAGGGTATTTTATACTCTGAGAGTTGGATCTTTCTAATTTTATGTTGGGAAGAGGACCAAAAATAAATATTTTTCACCTGAAAACTTTTCAAATTCTTCTGGAAAAACCTCCACAGTAGACTGTTATGTATAATGATTCTTCAGCCAAAAGTAACTTTATTCACAGGGTATGAAGTCACATTTAAGTTATGTCCATGATTATCTAAAGTTTATTCCCATAAATTAAGTGCTTCTAGAATCCAAAACCTAGTCAGGAATAAACAAGGGCATGAGGGAGGCAGAAGGAAAGAAGAGGAAAATAAGTATACACATAGGATACAATTATTTTCCTTCATAATATGCATATTCTTCTATGACTGAATTGAAACCAGAGAGTTTGGATAATTAATTATGTCGGTGAGTCCCACATAATAGTCATTGCAGAATCTTCTCAGGAATTACCAAGCAGATTGTTTCTGGGTAGCACAATTTAAAATGTAGCATCTCACCTGATGATATTACTCCTGTGCAGATTTCCAGCTAACAATATTTTTTCTGTGCAATTTTTCACAGTCAAAACTCTGTATTCAACTCCTACCTATATTTTGTTATAATAATAATTTTTGCATCCTACAGACATCTATGTCAATTTAAAGAAAAATGCACAACACAAGAGCTGTGAATTGAAGTTTTATTCAGTATCTTACTGAGGAATATAGCCCGGGAGACAGCCATTCAGTTAGCTCTGAGGAAACTGCTCCAAAGTGGTAGGGGAGAAGCCAGTTTATATATGATTTTTGGCTAGTGAATACACGCAGTGAGGCATACATTCTTGGTAAAAGATTACTGCTATTCACAAAGAACAGATATCTCAAGTTAATAATTTTAGTCCTTTTCTTTGCAGGGGAAGATGCAAGAATCTGGGTTCAAAAAAATTCTTCCTGAGCTATACATCTGATTACGTAAGGGATCTGTTTACCCAAGCACAGAGTGCCTCACCCAGTTTTTCATTCTGAATTCCTCTCTGGGTGCACTATCAGTCAGTGACTGTAGAAACTAATGATGTAATCCTTGTAGAACTGGATAGCGAGCAATGATCTTTGTTTTTCATTTTTCTTTTTTATATCTAAATGAAACTTCAAATTTAAATCTATCCCTCTCTTTCTGAAAACAGTGACTTTCATTAATTTATAGTTTTTTTGGTCTAATGCATACTCATATACATTATCTCATGTGATAGTGAATGTATTTTTATGGTAGCAGATGATTCTAAAATGACATTTAATCCATAGACTCAAATAGTCTCCCCCAAGTTTATAATCAAGTGCCCATAATGATACAGAAGTTGGTGAAATTCTCAACAAAAAGAAAACTAACACTGTCAAGAAATGTGCTGGGGGGAGACCTTAGAGATGGCAGAGGAGTAAGATGTAGAGATCACCTTCCTCCCCACAAATACATCAAAAATACATCTACCTGTGGAGCAGCTCCTACAGAACACCTACTGAACGCTGGCAGAAGACCTCAGACTTCCCAAAAGGCAAGAAAATACCCATGCACCTGGGTAGGGCAAAATAAAAAAGAAAAAAACAGAGACAAAAGATAGGGATGGAACCTGTACCTCTGGGAGGGAGCTGTGAAGGAGGAAAAGTTTCCACACACTAGGAAGCCCCTTCACTGGAGGAGATGGGGAGTAGGCGGGGGGGGATATTTGGACCCACGGAGGAGAGCACAGCAACAAGGGTGCAGAGGGCAAAGCTGAGAGACTCCTGCACAGAGGATCAGTGCCAACCAGCACTCATCAGCCTGAGAGGCTTGTCTGCTCACCCACTGGGGTGGGTGGGGGCTGTGAGCTGAGGCTTGGTCTTCGGAGGTCAGATCCCAGGAAGAGGAGTGGGGTTGGCTGCTTGAACACAGCCTGAGGGGGCTAGTGCACCACAGCTAGCCAGAACAGTGTCCAGGCAAATGTCTGGACCTGCCAACGAGGCAAGAGACCATTGCTTCAGGGTGCACGAGGAGAGGGGATTCAGAGCACCGCCTAAATCAGCTCCAGAGACAGGCACGAGCCACGGCTATCAGCGCGAACACAAGAGATGGGCATGAGACACTCAGGCTGCTGCTGCAGCCACCAAGAAGCCTGTGTGCAAGCACAGGTCACTATCCACACCTCCTTTCCTGGGAGCCTGTGCAGCCCGGCACTGCCAGGGTCCCATGATCCAGGATAACTTCCCTGGGAGAATACACTGCACTCCTCAGGCTGTTGCAATGTCACACTGCCCTCTGCCACCGCATGCTCTCCCCGCATTCCAATTATGACTACCATACTCCTCCCTCACCTTGAGGGAGCAAGAGTGCTCTAATCAGCTGCAGCTTTAACCTCCTCATGTCTGGGCAGGGAACAGATGCCCTCAGGCAACCTAAACCCAGAGGTGGGGCCAAAACCAAAGCTGAACCCCAGGAGCTGTGTGAACAAAGAAGAGAAAGGGAAATTTCTCCCAGCATCCTCAGGAGCAGTGGATTAAATCTCCACAATCAATTTGATGTACCCTGCATCTGTGGAATACCTGAATAGAGAGCGAATCGTCCCAAACTTGAGGCAGTGGACTTTGGGAGCAACTGCAGACTTGGGGTTTGTTGTCTGTGAATGATTAGTTTCTGATTTTTATGTTTATCTTAGTTTAGTTTTTAGTGCTTGTTATCATTGGTGGATTTGTTTATTGGTTTGGTTGCTCTCTTATTTTTTATTATTACATTTTTTATTTTAATAAGTTTTTTGTTTTATTTATTTATTTTTTTACATTTCTTTTTCTTTCCTTTTTTCTCCCTTTTCTTCTGAGCCATGTGCTGACAGGGTCTTGGTGCTCTGGCCTGGTGTCAAGCCTGAGCCTCTGAGGTGGGACAGCCGAGTTCAGGATATTGGACCACCAGAGACCTCCCGGCCCCAGGTAACATATATCAATGAGAGCTTGCCCAGAGATCTCCATCTCAATGCTAAGACCCAGCTCCACCCAATGTCCAGCAAGCTCCAGTGTTGGATGCCGCATGTCAAACAACTAGCAAAACAGGAACACAACCCCGCATATTAGCAGAGAGGATGCCTAAAATTATATTAAGTTCACAAACACACCAAAACACACTGTTGGACATGGCTCTGCCCACCCAACAGAACACAGGCACCAGTCCCCTCCACCAGGAAGCCTACACCAGCCACTGAAACAACCTCACTCACTGGGGGCAGACACCAAAAGCAACAGGAACTACAAACCTGCAGGCTGTGAAAAGGAGACTCCAAATGCAGTAAGTTAAACAAAAGGAAGACAGAAATATGCAGCAGATGAAGGATCAAGGTAAAAACCCAACAGACCAAAAAAATGAAGAGGAAACAGGCAGTCTATCTGAAAAAGAATTCAGAGTAATGATAGTAAAGATGATCCAAAATCTCGGAAATAGAATGGAGAAAATAGAAGAAACGTTTAACAAGGACCTAGAAGAACTAAAGAGCAAACAAACAATGATGAACAACACAATAAATGAAATGAAAAATCCTTTAGAAGGAATTAAGAGCAGAATAGCTGAGGCAGAAGAACGGATAAGTGACCTGGAAGATAAAATAGTGGAAATAACTACTGCAGAGCAGAATAAAGACAAAAGAATGAAAAGAATTGAGGAAAGTCTCAGAGACTACTGGGACAATATTAAACGAAGCAATATTCAAATTATAGGGGTCCCAGAAGAAGAAGAGAAAAAGAAAGGGACTGAGAAAATATTTGAAGAGATGATAGTCAAAAATTTACCTAACATGGGAAAGGAAATAGTCGATCAAGTCCAAGAAGCACAGAGAGTACCATACAGGATAAATCCAAGGAGAAACATGCCAAGACACATAGTAATCAAACTATCAAAAATTAAATACAAAGAAAATATATTAAAAGCAGCAAGGGAAAAACAACAAATAACATAAAAGCAAATCCCTTAAGGTTAACAGCTGATCTTTCAGCAGAAACCCTGGAAGCCAGAAGGGTGTGAAAGGACATAATTAAAGTGATGAAAAGGAAAAACCTACAACCAAGATTACTCTACCCAGCAAGGATCTCATTCAGATTTGATGGAGAATTTAAAAACTTTACAGACAAGCAAAATCTAAGAGAATTCAGGACAACCAAACCAGCTTTACAAGAAATGCTAAAGGAACTTCTCTAGGCAGGAAACACAAGATAAGGAAAAGACCTACAATAGCAAACCCAAAACAATTAAGAAAATGGTAATAGGAACATACATATCGATAATTACCTTAAATGTAAATGGATTAAACGTTCCAATAAAAAGACATAGACTGGCTGAATGGACACAAAAACAAGACTCGTATATATGCTGTCTACAAGAGACCCACTTCAGACCTAGGGACACATACAGACTGAAAGTGAGGGGATGGAAAAAGATATTCCATGCAAATGGAAATCAAAAGATAATTGGAGTAGCAATTCTCATATCAGAAAAAATAGATTTAAAATAAAGAATATTACAAGAGGTAATGAAGGACACTACATAATGATCAAGGGAACAATCGAAGAAGAAGATATAACAATTGTAAATATTTATGCTCCTAACGTAGGAGCACCTCAACACATAAGCAAATGCTAACAGCCATAAAAGGGGAAATTGACAGTAACACAAACATAATAGGGGACTTTAACACCCAACTATCACCAATGGACAGATGATCTGAAATGAAAATAAATAAGGAAACACAAGCTTTATATAACACATCAAACAGGATGGACTTAATTGATCTTTATAGGACATTCCATCCAAAAACAACAGAATACACCTTCTTCTCAAGTGCTCAGGGAACCTTCTCCTGGATAGATCATATCTTGCCTCATAAATCAAGCCTTGGTAAATTTAAGAAAATTGAAATCATATCAAGTATCTTTTGCAACCACAATGCTATGAGACTAGATATTAATTACAGGAAAAAATCTGTAAAAACTACAAACACATGGAGGCTAAACACTATGCTACTAAATAACCAAGAGATAAATGAAGAAATCAAAGAGGAAATCAAAAGTTACCTAGAAACAAATGACAATGAAAACAAGGCAACCCAAAACCTATGGGATGCAGCAGAAGCAGATCAAAGAGGGAAGTTTATAGCAATACAATCCTACCTCAGGAAACAAGAAAAATAACAAATAAACAACCTAACCTTACACCTAAAGCAAATAGAGAAAGAAGAAGAAGAACAAAAAAAAAAAAAACCCAAAGGTAGCAGAAGGAAATAAATCATAAAATCAGATCAGAAATAAATAAAAAAGAAAGGTAGGAAGTAATAGCAAAGATCAATAAAACTAAAAGCTGATTCTTTGAGAAGATAAACACATTTGATAAACCATTAGCCAGACTCATCAAGAAAAAAAGGGAGAAGACTCAACTCAACAGAATTGGAAATGAAAAAGGAGAAGTAACAACTAACACCACAGAAATACAAAGGATCATGAGAGATTACTACAAGCAACTATATGCCAATAAAATGGACAACCTGGAAGAAATGGACAAATACTTAGAAAAGCACAACCTTCTGAGACTGAAGCAGGAAGAAATAGAAAATATAAATAGACAAATCCCAAGGACTGAAATTGAAACTGTGATTAAATATCTTCCAACAAACAAAATCCCAGGACCAGATGGTTTCACAGGCGAATTCTAACCAACATTTAGAGAAGAGCTAACACCTATCCTTCTCAAACTCTTCCAAAATATAGCAGAGGGAGGAACACTCCAAAACTCATTCTACAAGAAGACCATCATCCTTATAAAAAGATGTCACAAAACAAGAAAACTACAGGCCAATATCACTGATGAACATAGATGTAAAAATCCTCAACAAAATACTAGCAAACAGAATCCAACAGCACATTAGAAGGATCATACACCATGATCAAGTGGGGTTTATCCCAGGAGTGCAAGGATTCTTCAAAATACACTAATCAATCAATGTGATAAACCATATTAACAAATTGAAGGATTAAAAACCATATGATCATCTCAATAGATGCAGAAAAAGTTTTCGACAAAATTCAACACCCATTTATGATAAAAACTCTCCAGAAAGTAGGCATAGAGGAAACCTAATTCAACATAATAAAGGCCATATATGACAAATCCACAGCCAATATTGTTCTCAATGGTGAAAAACTGAAACCATTTCCTCTAAGATCAGGAACAAGACAAGGTTGCCCAAACTCACCACTATTATTCAACATAGATTTAGATGTTTCAGCCATGGCAATGAGAGAAGAAAAAGAAATAAAAAGAATCCAAATCAGAAGAGAAGATGTAAAACTGTCACTGCTTGCAGGTGACATGATACTATACATAGAGAATCCTAAAGATGCTACCAGAAAACTAATAGAGTAATCAATGAATTTGGTAAAGTAGCAGGATACAAAATTAATGCACAGAAATCTCTTACATTTCTGTAGACTAACGATGAAAAATCTGAAAGAGAAATTAAGGAAACACTCCCCTTTACCACTGCAAAAAAAAGAATAAAATATCTAGGAATAAACCTACCTAAGGAGACAAAAGATCTGTATGCAAAAAACTGTAAGACACTGATGAAAGAAATTAAAGATGATACAAACAGATGGAGAGATAAGCCATGTTCTTGGATTGGAAGAATCAACATTGTGAAAGTGACTCTACTACCCAAAGCAATCTACAGATTCAATGCAATCCCTATCAAACTATCAATGACATTTTTCACAGAACTAGAACAAAAAATTTCACAATTTGTATGGAAACGTAAAAGACCCCAAATAGCCAAAGCAATCTGGAGAACGAAAAACAGAGCTGGAGGAATCAGACTCCCTGACTTCAGACTATACTACAAAGCTACAGTAATCAAGACAATATGGTACTGGCACAAAAACAGAAATACAGATCAATGGAACAGGATAGAAAGGCTAGAGATGAACCCACAACATATGGTCACCTTATCTTTGATAAAGGAGGCAAGAATATACAAAGGAGAAAAGACAGCCCCTTCAATAAGTGGTGCTGGGAAAACTGTACAGCTACATGTAAAAGAATGAAATTAGAACAATTCCTAGCATCATACATAAAAATAAGCTCAAAATGGATTAAAGACCTAAATGTTAGGCCAGACACTAAAAAACTCTTAGAGGAAAACATAGGCAGAACCCTCTATGACATAAATCACAGCAAGATCCTTTTTGATGCACCTCCTAGAGAAATGGAAATCAAAACAAAAATAAACAAATGGGACCTAATGAAACTTAAAAGATTTTGCACAGCAAAGGAAACCATAAACAAGATGAAAAGACAACCCTCAGAATGGGAGAAAATATTTGCAAACAAAGCAACTGACAAAGGATTAATCTCCAAAATATATAAGCAGCTCATGCAGCTCAATATAAATAAAACAAAGCACCCAATCCAAAAATGGGCAGAAGACTTAAATACACATTTCTCCAAAGAAGATATACAGATTGCCAACAAACACATGAAAGGATGCTCAACATCACTAATCACTAGAGAAATGTCAATTAAAACTACGATGAGGTATCACCTCACACTGGTCAGAATGGCAATCATCAAAAAATCTACAAAGAATAAATGCTGCAGAGGGTGTGGAGAGAACGGAACTCTCTTGCACTCTTGGTGGGAATGTAAATTGATACAGCCACTATGGAGAACAGTATGGATGTTCCTTAAAAAACTAAAACTAGTACTACCATATCACCCAGAATTCCCACTACTGGGCATACACCCTGTGAAAACCATAAATCAAAAACAGACGTGTACCACAGTGTTCATTGCAGCACTATTTACAGTAGCCAGGACATGGAAGCAGCCTAAGTGTCCACTGACAGATGAATGGATAAAGAAGATATGGCACATATGTACAATGGAATATTGCTCCGCCATAAAAAGAAATGAAATTGAGCTATTTGTAGTGAGTTGGATGGACCTAGAGTCTGTCATACAGAGTGAAGTTAAGTCAGAAAGAGAAAAAGAAATACCGTGTGCTAACACATGTCTATGGAATCAAAAAAAAAAAAAAAAAAAAGGTTCTGATGAACCTAGGGGCAGGACAGGAATAAAGACGTTGACATAGAGAGAGGATTTGAGGACACACAGAGGGGAAGGTTAAGGTGGGACGAAATGAGAGAGTAGCATTGACATATATACACTACCAAATGTAAAATAGATAGCTAGTGGGAAGCAGCTGCATAGCATAGGGAGATCAGCTCGGTGCTTAGTGACTACCTAGAGGGGTGGGATAGGGAGGGTGGGAGGGAGATGCAAGAGGGAGGGGATATGGGGATATATGTATACTTATAGTTGATTCGCTTTGTTATACAGCAGAAAGTAACACACCGTTGTAAAGCAATTATACTCCAATAAATATGTTTAAAAAAAAAAAAGAAATGTGCTGGCAGAATTGTTAAAAATCTATCATTTTCTAAAATATCACTAACATTATAATACTATTGAAAAATGTTGTTGGCATGAACATCCTTCATTTATTAGACAGAAGTATATGGGAGAAGAAGGAACATAGTGCATCCTTTCCCCATTGTCACCCTCCTTATAGAAAAACTTAAGGCTTTTACCCATTGGAAATACAGTTATTCTCTATGATGAAAATGTTTATTTATTTAGTAGTTCTATATTTGAAATATTGAAAGAGTAACTTATACAGTGCTCTGGAATAATATTATACGAGAGTCATCTTTTTTTAAATATGTTATTGTTTCAAAATTTCCTGTGCAGCTTAGCTTGCTTTTAAAACTATTTCAATCTTATATGATTAACATAGCAGGTTAAAGGAAAATATAGTAGGGAATAAAGACAACTGACCAACAACTAAGAAGAAAAGTAGCAGAGCAAATAGAGGGGTATACAAATATAATACTGTTTTAATAATTTCAAATTTATTTGTTTTAAATAGGGAATGTAGAAAATTACACTAGAGCTATTAATTTCTTCTAGAAGACTAGGAAAAACAACTCTCTAAAATATCTGCTAAAAGGACCAAGAAATATTTAAGAAATCTTTTATCTGTGTGTAATAATATCTATCTTTTGAGAAACAGAAACAGAAAGTCGTAACAATGACATAAAATAAAACAATAATAAAAATAATAAATTGTGTAAAATAATTACCAATGATTAAAAAAGATCAAAATTGAAAATATTACTTAACCTTCTTATGAAACTATTGGAATAAACAAATCTATGAGACAAAATTAGAGGCAAATCTTTGTCTTCATTAAAAATTAAAGGGAATAGACTTTGGTATCTGACCTCTTAGTTATCCCAACCATCACTCCAGTGAAAGCACATTTGGAATTCCAAATAAAATTATACTGGTATAATTTTGAACGTATAGCTGACTTTGTAACAAAGTAAGGATAATCTTAGATACGTACCTTGAAAAACATTTGCATCTATGCACAAGGTAACATCACTAACAATAATTTCAGAATTTTACACAATATTGAAAATGGAAAACCACCTAAATACACGTTAACTCAGGAGAATAGATTAAGATAAACAGAGTAGTATTGGAGTAGTATATAACAATATAAATGAGAAAGTCAATTTCAGAATGATATATACAATGTCATATAAATTTATTTATAGATTAAAATGTACAAAATAGTATTATATAATATTTGACAATAATTTTTAAGTAGAAAATAACAAAGATATGCATAGCAATGATATAACCTCAGGACGTGATTGTTAAGTATTCTTTGAGGGTAAAGAGAGAATGAGAATGTAATTGCAATGTCACATGCAAGTCTTTATTTCTCATCCTTTTTTAATCTAAAATATGTTATATAATAATAAAAAATGATAAAGGAAATAAATACAATTAGCTTTCAAGTCAAATTAAATTTTCAAATGTACAAAAAAATCAAATATACAAGGAATTGAAATGATGAAAGGATAAGCATGCAGGAAATATCTGTAACAGAAAATTAACATAATGAGTTTGACCTCCTTGACAATCTAAAGAATTTACCAGTTTGTTTTCATTTACATGCTTATAATTCTAAAACTATTTTACAGCAACATATGGGTAGAATCTTTTTTAGCAAAGACAGAAATTAAGGGGCTGTTAAGTTTAGAGATTCATAGAAATGGATCTGAAAGACACCTGAAATATCACTCTTTTTCCTTTAAATGTACATATGTATTGAGGCTCAGTTACAGGTATTTTTCTTCCTTAAATTTTGACAAGTGTCAGCGCTGAGTTCAGTTTTTGGTTTGTTTATCCTCTCCACTAAGCCATGAGCCATAAATGCTGTTGTGCTTTATTTCCAGCAATGCACAATTATCACGTGCTACAACATGAATGCTCCGTTTATGTGTGTTTATGAGAAGGTAAAATAAATCTGTTTTGTTTAAAGGGAACTTCTGCTTAAATTACATAGGCCCAGAGCTTTAACATACTTCTTTTTCTTTCATTACAGTGATACCCTAAACTGAATTGTAAAAAACAAACCCTAAAGAATGCAATTTACTTAAAGAAAGACATATAATAAAATGGTAGATTTTGCAATTTATTCTTGTTACTATCTATCTTAATGAAAACTGAGTGATAATTTTGTTGCATTTTAAGAGGAAATAGACTATTGATGTGTTGTATATAATGCCAGGATTAGAGTGTACTTTATGTAGCACTTAAAATCTCTGAATTTTTATTGTCGACTTGTATTATTAATATTACAGGCTCACCCATTATTATTGATATTACCAGCTCATCCTCCTTTATCATCTTCCCTAAATACTAACTTCACATACATGGTGTGAAAAAGCATTTGCAGCTTCATGAGCAGATAGAAAAGAGAGAGAGACTTGTAAATAGTAACTGGTACAAGGAGTTTTTTTTTTCCTCCCCCAAGGTCTTAGAGTCAATCTTAATTATAGGTAGTTCAAGTAATATGACTAATTTCAATTACAAATCAGTTGAATTGTGATGTCTGCTAAAGGTTTTTTAAGATTAAGTAATGCAATATTGGACTTCTTATCAAAATAATTAATAGACATGAAAACTGGAACTTAGCCCCGAGTTTCTTAAACTTAATCCCCATGGCCACTGTCTGCTTTAAAAATCATGCATATTTTCAGCAGGATGAGTCCCACTAACAGGAGGGAAAAAACTGTCAATTGTTAAGAATAAGTATATTAAAAAGTTAATAAGAATGAGGAGATCCATGTATCTTTTAGGGACTAGTTTTAGAATATTGGTAGTTAAAATGAACTCAATTAGAGTGACGCTTACAAAATATTAATAGTGTTTCCATAAATCATATATTCTAATGGCTAATCACAGCTACTTGTCAGAAAATAATATAAAAACCTAATCAAGGGTATATTTTATTTTTCTGAGATACTCTTATGGTCCTAACAGTAAATCTAAATGATCAAAGCATTTCAAGGTTCACAATTTAGAAAACAACAACCATAAAACATCCTTTATTTCAAACTGAAGACGGACTAGCCCCTACAATTTAAGATTAGCTCCAACAGTTGTATTGTAGAGAAATATGTTTTGCACTTTTCTCTGTTAATAAGACACTATCCAAGTTTTGTGGGAGCATGACAGCAAACTCAATAACTCACTTCAAGGCATTCATCTCTAGGGAGTCAATTACCTCCATCTCGTTGTTAGATTGTGATGAGAACACTTAAAACATGGGTATTGAGATCAACTCATTCCATTTAGTCCATAAAATGAGAGCAAGTCATATTTCAAAAGAATAGCTTTTTGAAGTGGTTCAGTAATGAAACAGAAAAATCTCTAAGCTAAACCACACATTTGCTTCAGAAGTTAAACTCCATGTAAAAGAGATGAACACATGCTCATGTCAGTACATTAATGTTTTTGATATTTTTCATACTTCAAATTGCCCCTGTAAATACAATTTTTACATATTAGAATTCAATGCAGTTACTGGAAGTGTTTGAAGGAGTGCAAGTGTTTGAAAATAGCTTTTAAAGCACTCTGCACATGATAGTGGGCTAAGCAGTGTACAGATCAATTTCAAGGGAAATGATCTATAGTTTTGAGAAAGTACGACATAAATCATGCTATACTATAAAGGATTAATCTTCTTAAAACAACAACAAAATTGTACTTGTGACTACTCTGTTTAATATCATGCAGAGTTACCTAGAATATAATCTACAGTTATTATGTAGATTATATCATGCAAAGTTACCTAGAATATAATCTACAGTTATTACCATAGCACACAGGGCCTATTTAAGCTCAATAGGTCAATCTCTCCACCTTCATTTTCCATCTTACTTACTGTGATTCTGTAATATAGATCTTTCATGTCCATAATGTGTCATTCTATGTCTTGCTTCCAGGGTTTTGTACCTACTGTTCAACTTGCAAAAAGCACTTTCTCTTCTCCATCCTTTGGTATTTTCTCTCCTGATTCTTCGAAGGATCTCACATCTCTAATTATATTCCATTTTCCTGGAGAAACTTCCATCGCTCCCAGATAATCTGTCAGTCAGTTTAGTATTTCTGTATAGATCATATTTGAATTTTTAATCCTTTCTACCTTTGGAATTCTTTTTATTTTTATATTGGACTACAGTTGATATATAATGTTGTGTTAGCTTCAGGTGTACAGAAAAGTGATTCAGTTATACATATACATATATCATTTTTTTTCAAATTATTTTCCCATTTAGGTTATTACAAAATACTGAGCAGAGTTTCTATGCTGTACAGTAGGTCCTTGTTGATTATCTATTTTAAATATAGTACTGTGTATATGTCAATCCCAAACTCCCAATTTATCCCTCCCTTCACTTTTCCCCTTTGGTAACCATAAGTTTGTTTTCTAAGTCTGTGAGTCTGTTTCTGTTTTGTAAATAAGTTCATTTGTATAATTTTTTTAGATTCCGCATATAAGCAATATCATATGATATTTGTTTTTCTCTGTCTGACTTATTTCATATAGTATGATAATCTCCAGGTCCATCCACGTTGCTGTAAATGGCATTATTTCATTCTTTTTAATGGCTGAGTAATATTCCATTGTATATATGTACCACATGTTCTTTATCCATTCATCTGTCAATGGACATTTAGGTTGCCTCCACATCTTGGCTATTGTAAACAGCACTGCAATTAACATTGGGGTGCATGTATTCTTTCGAACCATGGTTTTCTCCAGATATACACCCAGGAGTGGGAATGCTGGATCATATGGTAGCTCTATTTTTAGTTTCTTAAGGAACCACCGTACTGTTCTCCATAGTGGCTGTACCAATTTACATTCTCACCAACATTGTAGGAAGGTTCCCTTTTCTCCACACATTTATTGTTTGTAGACTTTTTAATCATGGCCATTCTGACTGGTGTAAGATGATATCTCATTGCAGCTTTGATTTGCATTTCTCTAATAATTAGCGATGTTGAACATCTTTTTATGTGTTTTTTGGCCATCTGTATGTCTTCTTTGGAGAAATGTCTATTTAGGTCTTCTGCCCATTTTTTAAATTGAAATCCCAAATCTAAATTTAATTTAAATTTAAATTTAATTTAGATTTAAATTAAATTTAAATCTAAATTTAATTTAAATTTAATTTTAATTGAAATCCCAAATCTAAATTTCCAGAAAGAATTGGATAAAACATTTTTGGAGTGAAAACATGTAAATGGGTGTAACCCATAGTTATTTGGAGAGGAAAATAAGCTACTATTAACAGGATAGTGTTTAGATAAATCCACATTATATCACAGTTTTATAATTTTTGATTCTTTATTCTGACACTCCATTCATAAATTGTATTTAAAATACAGAACTATCATATTACTCCTGTCTTTTATTACTTGTTTTCCACTGAGATACAAATGCAATAATTCATTTTCTGTTAGCAAGTTATTTAAAATGTACTTTTTCTTTTTTTGCTTTTCAGCTTTCTCCTCTGAAAAATTAAATGTTGTAGGGAAGGAAATAATTGTTCTCTATGTTTCCTTTGTGCATAGCTGTGGAACTAGGCACATTTTCCTTTGCAGTTAATATGATGGGAAAATTTTATGGCATTGTAGACTTTTTATTTTGCTACCAACAATTACCTATGAGCAGAAAGCTACACTATGTTCGTGGATGATAATTGAATTGGGCAATAAGAAGATGTTGGTATGGAGAGGAGATTTTCTAATTAGTAAATATAATTGAATGTGATAAATTTATATTAATTTCTGCATCCAAAATAAACTGTTATTTAATTAACTTCTTACACATGCAAATTAAATTTTATTACATTAAATGTGACTACCAAAGATATACATATAACTTCAGATGCAAAAATTGCAATTGGAACAAAGTATATTCTTTTTCAAAAATTGCTTTTATGAGTAATGTAAAATCAAAGTAAACCGATGAGACTTACGAAAACATTTTGTTGAAATTTATATTAATTAACATACATTAATGACATATCTGATCACTGCTATGCTGGCAAAGTTTAACAACTGGTTCTCTGAGGAAAGAAATAATGTATTTGTATTGTTTGCAGACTTTGTGGTGTAGCTACTCCCACCATGGGCAATTTCAAGATACCAACATGATATCACTGAGCATGGGGTTGGGAAGAGTCATGGGACTCTCATGAGCCATTGCAAGCCAGCTCCAGCACACCGCTGTCACTAATGATTATTTCATCATGATCAAATAATAGTTAATGAAATTGTAGATATTATGTGCATAAAAGTCGCTAAATAAATACAAAGCAGTCAAAACATATAAGAATAACTCCCTAATGATTCAATCATAAAGAATGCATAATAAATCAGAAACACTATACTGTTGTTAACTAATTCCAAAGCTCACTTAGACAAAATGTCACCAACTGTTGTTGACTCCCAATGTATATATAGAAGATTGGAGCTCTCTTTACAATCTATATAAAGTTGGGTATAGCAATTAAATAGACTACTGGGTGAAAATAAAATACATCAGCAAGGGCTTCCCTGGTGGCGCAGTGGTTGAGAATCCGCCTGCCAATGCAAGGGACACGGGTTTGAGCCCTGGTCCGGGAAGATCCCACATGCCACGGAGCAACTAAGCGTGTGCTCCACAACTACTGAGCCAGCGTGCCACAACTACTGAAGCCCGTGTACCTAAAGCCCATGCTCCGCAACAACGGAGGGCACTGCAGTGAGAAGCTCGCGCAGCGCAACGTAGAGTAGCAATGAAGACCCAACGCAGCCAAAACTAATAAATAAAATAAATAAATTTATATAAAAAAATACATCAGCAACATTGGCTAAGGGAGAAGAATAAACATACCAGCAGAGTTGTAAAACATTGACTAAACTATCAAAATTCTTTCACAAATGACCAGTATTTTTAAAAGTCTACAGAATAGATTTCATTTAAGCTGTTGAAAGTGTTCCAAAAGGTAGAAATAAATGACTCTTGTGAATTTTCATTATCAGATCCCTTACTTCCTATTCAGACTCCTCCTCTACCTTATTCCTTTCTGTTCCTTCTGCTTCATTCCACTCTGCTATGCACCCCTTTGGCTCTTTCTGCAATGTGCTAAGTCCCCTCCCATTTCTGGACCTTCAGTGATCTCCTGGCATCCTCACTCCTCAACATTTAGACATTATACACCTACCTCCTCTTACACCCATGCTATATTAATGTACCTCAAACCACTTCTCTTCTGAAATTGCATTATTTAGCTTTTGCTTAGGTATTTATTATGTCTCCCTCAATATAGCATAAATTCCATGAGGACAAGTGAATTTGTTTTCTATTGCTGTGTAAGAAATTATTACACGTAGTGGTTTAAAAGAACACAAATGTATTATCTCACAGTTTCCTTGCGTCAGGATTCTGGGCAGTGTTTTCCTAGATTCTCTGGGCAAGGTATCAACCAGGATAAAATCAAGGTGTTGGCCAGGGCAATGATTTCATCAGAGAGGCTCAGCATCCTCTTCCAAGTTTACTAGGTGTTACTTTACTTCCTTGCATTTATAAGACTGAGATCCCTGCTTTCTTACTGGCTATCAACTGGGGTTATTCTCAGTTCTTAGAACCTTCATACCATTCCAAGGGCAGCTGGAGAATCTCTTCCTTCAGTCTGCTAAGACAGAATGCTATATAAGGTAACAGAACCATTAAAGTGACTATCTGTAGTATAATAAAAAGTATATTTTCTTTGTCCCTGGTTTCTGGAGCAGAGCTTCTAAAACCCTTGGAGTTTCCTGAGTGATAGGAGGGTCTGTTGTATGTTAATGAGATGATTCAGGTGTGTATATGGGGGTAGAGGGGGCTGGATAGCTTCAGAGGGGGACTGGCCACTAGAAAAACTAACCAGATGATTAGAGGGTTAGAACTTTCAGCTCCACTCCTCAACCTTTGGGGAAGGGAGAGTGGTTGGAGATTGCATTCAATCACCCACAGCCAGTGATTAAATCAATTATGCCTACATAATAAAAATTTAATCATAATAAAAGTAAAAAACCTCAGAATGACAAGTTTTGGGGAAGCTTCTGTGTTGGTGAACATATCTACTTGCTGAGAGGGTAGGGCAATCTGACTCCTCTGGGACAGAAGCTCCTGTGCTGGAAACCCCTGCAGACCTTGCTCTATGTACCTCTTCATCTGGCTTTTCATTGGTATCTTTTATCATAAAACTGCAATCATAAATATAGTGCTTTTCTAAGTTCTGTGAGTCAATCTAGCAAATAATCGAACCTGAGTCGTTTGTGTGGGAACCCCCATATTTGCAGTTGGCTGGGCAGAAGTGTGGGTCACCTGGGGACCCCACTTGCAGCTGGCATCTGAGATGGGGCAGTGTTATGGAACTGAGCTCTTAACTTCTGGGGTCTGCACTCAATTCCAAGTAGTTACTCTCAGAATTGAATTGAATTTTAATACACCCAGTTGATGTCAGAGGATTGGAGAATCGGTTCTTGTATGGAAAAAATAAGCACTATCTCATTACCTTTGCCATATAATATAGCCTAATTAAGGGAGTGAGTATTCTGTCATAATGACTGGTCCCACCCGTAGCTCAAAGGAAGTCAATTTCACAGGACATGCACAGCAGTGGGTAGGAATCAGGGAGCATCTTACAATTCTTCCAACCACAGCAGGGATGCTATTTGCCTAATGTCTAAAACAATGCTTGACATATATAAATAGTCCAGTATAAAGTTGCTTCCTGAAAATGAATTTTCTTCATTTGGCTTATTGTTTATATAAACAAATCAATTTTATTTGAAAATAGTTAAAATACTGAAGTCATTTTATTGATACATAATACAGGTAGGCATTATCCACAATCAGATCAATGTTGCCCTTGCTTTATATTAGATTTTAGATGCTGAGTCTACAAAAGTGACCAAAGAATCACCTAGTTTTTTTTAACCATTATCAAATTTTATGGTTGGTGACTTGAAACGTACTTTGTTTCTGTAACCTGTCACCTTGTAACCATAGGGAATGGGAGATACCACGTACAGATTGCCAATACCTGTTTTCTATACTGTATAAATTCTCCTTTTCTAGCTGGTGTTGCACTTCAAAGACCTCAGATAGTCTATGGTTTGGGTGAGCATTTTTTTTCCTTTTTAAGGGAAATAGCTCCTGAGATACCAATTTACCTGAAAGTGGAACAGCTTTTGCATGCAGTAAACTCTCAAGTTCAAGGTTAAGAAATAAATATACATAAATGGAAACGTTCTCAGAGATATATATAATTTAACCATTCACTAAAAATGTTTAATCGCTACCACATGGAAAAAATTTATGTATGTATTATATACACACACACATGCACATATTATATATATATATATATATATATATATTTTTTTTTTTTTTTTCCAATTTATCTGGTCTTATTTGTATCTTCCTTTACAAAGGTACTGCAAGTTAAGGATTGATAGTTTGGGGTTGACGATACTGCTGAGTGTTTCTGAGGATGTGAATCACCTTTAAACCTAAGGTATTGCTCTGAATATGTGGACACTGACCCTGGGACTGAACCATAACTCAAATTTTCCGAGCCTCAACCACTGCTTCCAGTGACAAATGAAGCAGATTCTACAAATTGCCTCACACAAATAATGCTTTTGGATTGCTTGCTGTGTTTCCTTGCAGAGCTGAGACAACCATTTTTCTTCTAATCCTTAAGGACAAAAATGCATTAGTCTTTCCACTCCTACTCCAATCAGTGCTATTTTTCCTCTTGTGAGTAAAAGGTTTTGTGGAGCCTGTTGGTCATTATAACCACTGGCTTATGAAAGCTTCAATGTGATTCAGAACTTCTATATTCTCCCGTAACTTTTAATATCACACTTTGGCTGTCTGTACACAACAAGTTAGATATTGCAGAATACAGCTGTCTTAATCTTGTTATGACTTACCTTTATTATAACTAAATAAAAATAAATGTAATATGTGAATAGTTCTATATAGAAAAACAAAAATGTCAAGGACTTTTATATATATAATTTATTATGTGTAAATAAATGTTATAATTTTCTTATGAAGCAGCATACTACATTTTTAAGAGGATGGACCACTAAGCAGTCTGGCTCCTGCATCCATCCTCTTAACAGTATGAAATGCATACTCATTTAAAACCCTAATTTAATATCTTATGTATCAAACACTATTCCAAGTATTATACTTTTGAAAATTAGACCAATTAACACCCTGTGAAATATTTATTGCTATTAGTGCCATTTTGCAGAAGAAAAAACTGACTATGGTGTGACTTGGAACTTGTAATATAATCATGCAGAGTGCCAATTAAAAAAAAAAACAACTTTATGATATGTATCTACATTTTTGTTATACATGACATTATTTTTAAATTCATTGAAAACGTGTTCTAAAGAATTACCATGTACTTTATTTTGCTTTAATCATGGTTTGTATCCAAGATAAATGGTTTATTGTGTAATTGATTATACATATATATATATAAATATGTGTGTGTGTATATACATATATATATATATAGTTATTTTTCAAGGACCCTGAAAGATCAGAGATTTTACCCTACCTGAAAGCTAATTAGTTATCTTTTTGAAATTTCATGAAAGATAATAGAAGACAAAAGACCCCTGGGTCAGAGACAAAAAGTTCATTAATATCAGCAATTACCATAGCCAGAGTATCAGCATTTATGCACTAGTTTCCTAAGACCCAATTCTCAGTGGGTAATATGAAGAGGGTGAGTTAACACCTGCATTACTGGACAGAATTCTTGAGTTAAAATATCACCAATATTTTAAACTGGGCAGTATGTTATATGTATATGCAGGCATGAACTTAATAATAAAGAACTTAAACCTAAAGAGAAAGCTAGACTGAAGGGACCCTGGGGTTATTTATCATGTGTAGCTCTGGTAAAGAGTGGATAGATAATTAAATATGACTAAAAACCTAGGCCAACAGGTTATGTAGAAGCGTGATATATTATCATATATCGGTGTGTGCTCTTGGGAAAAAGAGATGTTATAGTCAAATAGATTTATATATCCAAGGGGTTATTTACTCTAAATATGTCATTGTTAAGAGAACCAACAGTATATGGTCAGACACCCAAGGACTACCACCAGTGCTAATCCATTACTCCCTTAGGTCTACAGAGTTAAGGTAAATTTAGTAGATTACATTATAGGCCTATAGTTTTCATCCCTCACTGTTTCAACCCTTTGTCATTTGACTTGGCAGTTCATCTTGTTAGAAAGTAGTCTATCTTTCTATCCTTGATTATTAGTTTGGCCATGTGACTTGCTTTGACAAGTAGTTAGGAGGTGTGATGAATGCAGAGATCATGTCTTTGTCAACAAAACACATTAGTGTTTGCACATCTCCATTTGTTCTTCTACCATTGCTATAAAAGTATTTATCAACCAGCATGCTGGAAGAGGAGACAGGAGGAACAGGTCTGAGTCACAGCAGTCATCCCTGTGTGGTCATCCTAGATCACCTTGTATGCTGTTTTATTGAAGTCTGAACTTGGGGAAGCATGCAGGAAAGGAAAGTGCACCAATGAGAGATGAAGAACATGAAACTGAGGGAATCTGAAAAGGCAAGCAAAGTTCTTACCCCAATACAGATTCTTATTTAATAAGCATTTGTACATTGTTGTCCAATATTTTCTCCAATGTTATCATTGAAAAATGTTGTTTCATATCTTAGGAACGCTCAAACTGTTTTTGCTTCAGTCTTTCAAAATGGCATGACTTTAATTAGTCGATTCAAACTCTTCTCCTGAGAAAAGTAGAAAACAGAAAGAGAATTGCAGCTTAGTCACATCAGTCAGCCAATTCTACTATCTTCTTATTCTGAGATTCTTAGTGGTAGCATTTTATATTTGAGACCATTACCTTTGAATCAATAATATCTAGTTTTGAACTCCAAGAATAAGATAATTAAATATATCTATAATTCAAATGAAACACAAACTCTTTTTCAACCATTATTTTGTCAACTAAGTTTCTTCAGAGGAATCAGTTTCTTTTTATCAAAATGAACCTAAAGATACATATGTATATATGTATATCCCCTGAACAGAGTTAATTTACATAAGAAGAGTCAGATATGTATACACACACACACACACACACACATAACCTGACTCTTACATGTGTGTGTATATACATATATATATATATATATATATATATATATATATTTATAACAAATAAAAGCAGTCCCTCTATCCTATCATTTCTATGGCAAATGGAAGATTGTAGCTCAGTTAGAAAAATAGTATAAGTGCAATATAGCTAAGTATATCAGCTCAGCATTCATGTTCTCTCAGTAGAGAATATAAGCTACTAAACTTTATATCTAATCTGAACACCTACCTGGGACCAAAAAAGGCTTCAAATAAACCCTCCTGATTCAGGGAACACTAGTCTCCTGGCTTATGTCCTTAATTTGATCCTTTCTTCTCTTTTCTTCCAAACCCAAATAGATGCTCTAATTGGACCCCATTTTTTTTTCCATTACAGTGTGAAAGATAGCTCTCTCTCAGTTCATTTTTATGGATTCCAATCATAGTTTTAGTGACCAAAATATACGTAATATATGTACTCAGTCATTATTGGTGTTACTGTCACAAGTAAGTGTTAAAATTATTTGGAATGACTTTAACATACCCAAAAAACAGAGCAATTCCAAAAGTAAGTCCATTTTTTGGAAATGAATTAGCATATAGTTTGAGAAAAGCAGAATAGTCTTCATTTCTTTCCTTCTGTAGTGTAATATATACATCTGTATTTATATTCTTTGTTTCCTTCATACTCTTTTGGATCATAAACACCAGGAAATAGTCATTTGCCCATTGCATGACCTGACCTGAGTCAATATGATTATGTTGGTCCAGGCCATGTAAAAATTAAACGTGAAAAATAATAGGGATCATTTCTGAGATGAAAATACTATGTAGTTGTAAAGTTCACTATAGTCATTTTAAAAAGGAAGAAAGAGAAATAAGTCTTTCAAATCTTTCAATTAAATCTCACAGAAGTTCCTGATATTGATCACAGTTTTCAGAAAGTTAAGGCTTTATTTCAAATGCTTACAGATTTACATAATATGGAAGGAAGTATTCAGTGTGTCCAGCATTAAACAATAAAAACCTTTAGAGTCTAAACCAGAAGGAGAAATAAAGGGGGAAAAAAAAACTATATAAATTAGTAGGCAATGTTAGTTTTTCTATAGTAACAAATGGAAACTTTAAAAAAAATAAGCAAAAATAAAATAGAACATGACTAAGAAAATATAAGCTCTGTCCAGGTATCTGAAAAGTCAAAATAATTCAATACCATAATTATATTTAGCTTTTAATTTTCTATGAATTTTAATTTACCACTAAAACTATTTGTTTTTTCTTCACTTAAACTGTATCTGAATAATCTGCATAAAATTACCTTAAAACAAAGCATTTCATAAAATCTCTTTAGAATCCCAAGTCAGTTTTCTAAAATAGAAATTTTTAACAGCATGGTTTTTTGAAGTGATTAAAAGGAAATAAAAATCAGAAGATATTTTGATTAGCACTAAAACATGGAATGTGAACACTCTGTATCACAAATTTGAGGGAAATTTCATTTAGATATAGTGCAAGGAAAAAAATAATAGAGAAAATTCACAAGTACCAAATCACAACTTCTCCTTTTGAAAAAAAAAATTATCCTCATTTTGAACTAATGAAAAAAAATTTAAAGAATATCATGAAAAACCCACGTTTGGAGTCATGAGACAAGAACTTACATAAGAAAGGTGGGGACCTTTTTTCTTTCACTTTTGATCCACAGTAATTTTAGGGAGGTGGGTTCAAGCATGAGAACTACTGAACAGAAAGCCTTGGAATGTTAAAGGCTTTCTCTTTCCCTGGTTCACAAGAGGAAAATATATATATATTTTTATTGGTACAAAGGTGCCATAATCTAAAAGTGAGAAGGGCATATTACACAAATGGTACTACTCTATTCAGAAACACTTTCACTGCTTTGGGCCAAGATGGGAAAAATTGTAGTTCCATAGGAAATAACTAAAAAGTCACGAGATACTGTTACATACCTTTGACGACTGCCATTCTTGTTGATGCCATTGACATAGAACTCCACCTGGAGAGTGTTTCTCAAGTTTCCAATTAATAGGAATATCATGGTTTAAATTTCCCATAGTATTAAACTTATATTTATTTGTATCCCCTATACTTATATTTAAATAACTTATATTTACACAGATAAAACAAATCTGAATCAGGGACTCCTCACAACCCCTCCCTAAAGCCCCCTCTTACTAACATCAGTGGCTTCCAGTTTTCCATTATGAATCAGCAGTTTCTCATGAGAACTGGCTCATTATCTTTTTATGACTTAAAGTCAGTTGTAATAGAAGGTCAAATACTGGGAAGACCAATGTAACACCAGGCAGAGTATAAGGGAGCAGATGAGAATAACAGTCTGGACTTAATGGAGATCCCCCGAAGTTGTCTTCACTTAATTGCCTCCACGAATTTGGCTCTCTGCCATGTCAATGGTTGTTGAATTTTCTGGAAACTTGACATCTTTCTGTCATGTATTAGTAGAAAATATGTATTTGAGTATGAATGCCAGAACAGGGAAGATATTTGATTAAATTAAAAGTATAGCAATGCTACCAAATTAATAAGAAGAGAAAGCAATCTCTATAGTAAATTATAAAACTCCAAAAAAGAAAAGAAAAGAAAGATAAGAAAAGAAAGAAGAGACCATGATGTACAAAAGAAAAATATATACTTCAGGTAAGATAGAAATAAAAAATAAATTTTATCAACATAATATAAATGAATGTACTAAATTCACCTATTAAAATAGAATTGGAAAATCAAAAAAATAAAAATAAAATCTGGATATATGTTATTTTCAAGGTATACACAGAATAAAAATACCAGGCTGGAAATAAAGAAACAATATTAAATTAAACCATAAAGATAAGACTAAGACACTCTAAACATGATAAAGAAACAATGTTTTAAAATTCTCAAATAATAGAATATTAATATAAAAGCTATATAGAGTTGTATAAAATCTAGTTATTAGAAATGAAAAGAGAATGTACTACAAATACAGTTATGATGATATATCCTAATGCAATTATTTCATACACAAATTACTACATAAAAATATATGTAAGGATGTATAAGAATTGAACAGCTAAATCAATAAATATTCATATATATACATCAACAAAAGCGTAAGTGTATGTAAGTCTAAGTTAAACATTAGAAATTTTAAGAAAATCCTGTTTTATTTTGAAGTTGTAAGACATATACTTAGATAACATGTGCATCAAAAGAAATTCAAAGTAAAATTTTCAACTGTCTCAAAGCAGCAAAAACCAGTAAAGTTCACGGTAAACCTATGAGGAAAAGCAGAGTTTTACGCAGTTTCTGGATTTCTATGTCTTCATAATCAAATCAAGAAAAAATGAGAGTGGTCTTACTTTCAAATTAAGATATTAGAGAAATGAAATTCCCAGAAATTAGCCAAAAGTAATTAAGGAAATTAAATGAAGATTTAAGATAAAATTAGTAAAGCAGGAAAATAAAGGTAAAAAGAACATATCAGTGCTGTATTTTCTGTATTCTGAGAATTGAATAATTGTTTCTGCTTCCTCTCTTCCTCTTATTTCTTCCTTCTTTGCCATTATGTTTCTTCTTCCCGCTTATCCTCTTTCTGCTTTTTGTTACTCATGAAACTCCTGGAAATTTAGTTGAAATTATAACTCAGAAAATAAAAATTAACAATGCAGTTTGAGTGAGAAAGTGTCAATGATGAGACTGGAAATTTTCTGAGCATAGAAATGACTAAAAATGAGTGTGGAAATTCAATTACAGTATGTAATAAAGGTGTTACCATCTTCACTAATTAATGAATAATACAAAACTATTAACAATTTAAGAATAGTACTGGGACATTTTAGAGCATAATAGAAGAAAAAAATATAAGAAACATAGAACCTGTATTTATGAAATTAAAAAATGTAAACAAGAAGCAATTATACAAAAACCTAAAAGGACACCAAAAAAAAAGCTTGTGCATTTTTTTATGGAAAGAAAAGTGAATGAAGAATAGTTACATATTAAGTTAGTTTTCTAGGGTTTCATAACAGATTTCCACAAAGCTTGTGGCTTAAAACAACACATATTTATTAAGGCATCATTTCCATGAGTCAAGAGTACTGGAATGGCTTGACTGAGTCCTTTGTTCTGGGTCTCACAAAGCTTCATTCTCATCTGAAACTTTGGGTCCTCTTCCATGTTCACTGGTTGTCAGAGTTCAGTTCTTTGCATCTGTAGGATTGATATCCCAGTTTTCTTGCTTGCTGTGGAGTGCCACTCTCAGCCCAGAAAGGCCCCTGCACTTAGTCATCTCATTAGACCCTATCACAGCATGGCCGCTTACTACTCCAAAGCCAAAAGGGAAGGGTCTCTAGTGCAAGCTAGCAATAGGTGTTTATATAGGTATACTGTATGTATAGGTATATTGTAGCCTAACCACAGGAGTGACATCTGTCACCTTTGCCATATTCTATTGTTCCAAATAAGTCACTGGTTTCTTCCACACTCAAGGGGGAGGAATTATAAAGGATTTGAATGTGGCAGGGGGGCACTCTAAGGTCTATCCATCATACTTATTAAATAAAAATTCTTAGATTTGTTTAAACAGTCAAATAATAACACTATAAAATTTCATAAGAATTGGCAAAGAAACATGATTTAAATAGGAGAAAAAGTTGTGTGTTGCAGTATTATGTCAGTAAAATAGTATTCAATATAGAAAGTATTAAAGAAGGAGAGAAAAATGATAAAAGTTGCTTCAGACAGTGAGACTGAACTGGTTGTTAAAAATATGAGTATTTAATAGAAATAAAATAGTCATGGTACATTTTTAACTCATTCCTTTGAATCTCCATTAATATATCATTCCTTGTACATTATCTTGCTTGATCCCCTAGTATTGGGTTAAATCTCCTTTGTATGTGTTCCTGTAATGTTTATTTATTTTCCTTTGATGAATTCATTGCACATGTAATTAGTTGTTTAAAATTTGTATTCTTTCCTAGACTGGGAGTTTATGAAAACAGAGATTCCAACTATCACTATTGTCTTGAAGAGTCCCTGGTGCATAACAAATGCTCAATAAATATTTACTGAATTAAAATAGAAACAAATGATTTACAAAGTAAAACATAATGACCTGAAATGATTAAAGACTCTTCTTATTAACAGATTTAGTACTAATATAAATGAAAATTGTTGATATAGGTAGAATTTCAGAAATCTTTACTCTGGATCAGATATAAGAAAACAAAATAATTTTGACTAGTATATTTCAAGAGAGTTTAACTATTAAACTTAGCCCAGAAATTTTATTTGTTCAGATACATTTCTCTTCCTTTAATCAAGTTTTTATAGTTTTCATCTACCACCTGTTTACTCAATATATATTGGCACATCCCCAAGGTATCTTTAATTGAACTCATTAAAATATACGTTTACATTCGCAGCTTGATCAGTATTTCAGGATTGATTTTTTTAAATTTGTATAAACTTAGTAGTTTATTATAACCCTTGTAATTTCTCAAATACTTTTAAAGTTAACTTATGTCATAATATTTGTTTAAACACCTCAAATATGTCAAAGGACAAAAATATTTAGATAATCACTGTACCTGTGATAAATGAAAATTCCACTTTGTATGCTATTTTACATGTCAGTATGTTTAGTCCGTGCTTTAAACAGAACGTTTTATTTTAAAGAAGTCATTCTCAATCTTTTTGCCGTGTGGAACATATAAGGGAGAACTTCTGATATAAATACATACATATGTACATACTATTATGTAGACATCTCATGGTACTTTAATGAAGTTAGTGATTTGAAGATACGATAATAGAATAGTAATTTTCAAGGTTTGTTTGAAAGGGAATGCTGTTTATTCTACAGATCTGTTTTTTGAGAAACTTATTATCTTGATCATTTTGGTATATTTTTTTTTATTCCCACAAAGAAAACTCAAAAGCAGATCATTAGTGCGCATAACTGTAACTTTAATTTTCTTTTTTTTAATTAAAATACCTACTTGATAATTATTTTTTCAGTTATTCCATGTAGGCCAATATATCATGACAAGTTACTACTATACAAGATTCTCAGATGCATAGAGTATTTGTACAGTAGGGGAAATCGTTTTTTTCACCATAAACAAACATTTGAGCCAACATTTATTGAAAAAAAAGAGCTCAGCTCTGCTTTTGTAATTGAAATGAATGTTTCTTTCCTATTCATATATTTTGAAAACTTACAAGGAAAAAGATATTTCTGAAAAATAACTGATGTAAGCTACAATTATATTCAATATATGAAATGTAGGCTTTGAAGATTTGATTTAATTGATGTTAGTTACTGTTTTATAAAGAAAGTGTCTCTGACAATGTGGAACAATAGACCTAATAAAATCATAATCAAAACAAAATAAATAAAAATATATTTTAAGACACATATGTACAAAACTGTGGAAAAAATATGTTCTTGCTATGTGACACATTCAGTTTCATGTACAGGTATTGTGTTAGTTTCAAGAAATAGTCTTTTATCAATATAGGCTACTCTTTTTTTATAGAAATGCAGAATTTTTCAAGTAGCAGAACAGTAATCCTCATACTGAATGTACTATCAGACAGCAATTCCAAACATTTTTAATCTTCTCTCAAAGCAGTTTCAATTTGTGTTAAAAAAGATGTAAAATGCAGTCTCATTTTATTCTAGAGTTATTATTACTGCTTTTCAATAACACTTGAGACCTCTTGATATCTTACCTCATTCTCAAGCTTTTCATTGGCTGAGCTTTGCCAGGCAACAAGAAAGAGTCTTTCTTCTTCCTGTTGGGCTTTGCTATCATTGTAAGGTGTGAGAGCTCTTCCTTGGTCTCCAACTCTATTTTAATTAAGGTTTCTCTTTATTAGTTTTTACAGTTTTATTGGTTCTATTTCTCTGTGGAACCCTGAACTCAAAGAGTTCCTCCAGGACGTTTTGTTTTCGTATATAATTAAAAATCTTCAAATATACCTTGACCTTTGATATCTTGGGAAGTTCTTTGGATCAGGAGTGTTTTCTTGAATTACGCTGCAATTTACAAATCTTACAAATGTGAGGTAATATTTAACATGTCAACCTAGATAGAAAAACTGTTGCTTGTCAGTTATTACAAAAAAAATCAGTATTTTGTGTCAGATTATAAATGTCACTTTATCATATTATTACCTCTTTCTATTGTATTTGTAAATTGTTTCACACATAATACAAAAAGGCAGAGGCCAACTTAAATTATCAGCTCATGGAAAATGTATGAATAAGTAGCATTCCTTTTGTTTGTCCTTTGTACCACTAGTGTATTAGAATGTGTCATAATGTAATTATTCTTTGTCATCAATCTTATGAGAGTTATTTATAGGCTTAGGCTTCAAATTGTTGTTTATTATGTCACTATTTCCTTATAAAAATTTTAGACATGATTGAATAAAATTTCATTAAACAATGAAACAAACATACATAATAAATCAATAGAAAAATCTAATAAAAACACAAAAACTTTACAATATACTTTACTTCTAAACTAGATAATCCATATTTTCCAATATTTATGGCAACAATGGCAACCATTAGGGTGCTGTTGAACTGGGATACATAAAATGCTTCCTTTAGAGTAAAAATTCCCTTTTGATTTTCTGTTACACCAATTTGGTGTGTTCAGACCAGTACGTTAGACAGTAGCCTCCAAGGGGAGGTTGGAGTAGGTTCTTCCAGTAGGAAAGTAATAATATTGTCTCCCTGTAATACCGAAATTACCGATTATCAGTGGCTACTACTGTCACATCTAGAACTGACTCAGTCAAGTGAATATGTTCCACTGACACTGAGCTGCAGGCCTGGAAAACCTCTAATGAAATCTCTAATGAGATTCCTCTGTCACTGTCCTGCATTAATACAGAAATCAATAATTGTTTTATTTTCCATCATCTTACCTTGTAGACCCCTTAATGATGCCTCACAGAATCTTGGTTTGATAAACACTACTCTAGAGTTAAAAATTACCTGAACTTTTGCTAGGATGTTACATATTTCTTCTAATTTTCATTCCAAATATGGGAGATACATTGAACAATTTCTCAAAATTATTGGTCAGACAATTTTAACATATTTTCATAATCTGAGTTCAAATAAATCATGTAATTACTCCTAACATCCCATCTATTTAAATAACATTTTCACCCTAGGTGTGCTTAATGGAATAATGATACTGTAATCGCGTGTTAAAAAAAAGTGCGTTCATATAATGTCTTTGTTTTAAAGAAATATTCATAGATGAAATGATATATCTGGAATTTGATTCAAGATGATGGATGGGTAGTTGAAGTTATATAGGTCAGATAAAATTGCAATAAGTTGTTAATTGCTAAGGCAATGAAGAAATTCACATATGATTTATTTTACATACACTTTATAATTAATTTTTTCATAAAACAAAAACAGAACAAAGCAAAATATGGTGTAGGGAGCTTAACCATCTAGTATAAAAACATTGATTCTCACCTAGTTTCCTAATACTCAGAAATGTTAGTATCAAACAAACAATGAAATTGTACAACTTTATTTTGTCACTTTATTAGTAGTAAACGCCTTCTTAGAAGAGATCAAACAAAGCAATGTGGGCAAGTATATAAGTATGCTTTCCTTTTGGCAATTTGCCATTTTAAATGCATTTTCCTCTTAGAGTATATATTCAAAATTAAAATATCCTTTTATTTTGTCTTTTAACTCCCTTTTAGAAATAAGTTATATGAAAGTAACTGTTATGGGCAAAATTTTGTCCTCCCAAAATTCATATGTTGAAGTTCTAACCCGCACACTTCAGAATGTGAGTGTATAAGGTATAAGGTCTTTAAAAAGGTTAGTAGATTAAACTAAGATTATTAGGGTAGACACTAATCCAATATAACTGATGTCCTTATAGGAAGACGAGATTAGGACACAAATAGACACACCAGGCATGTACATATGCAGAGAGACTATCACGTGAGGACATAGTGAGAAGGTGGGCATCTGCAAGCCAAGCAGAAAAGCCTGAGGAGAAACTAATCCTGCTGACACTTGGAGCTTGGTCTTCTAGCCTCCAGAATGGTGAGAAAATAAATTTCTGTTGTTGAGGCCACCCAGTGTAGTGTTTTGATGTGGTAGCCCTAGCAAAATAATATAGTAACTTTCCCTAAGTTTCTCTTTCACACACTCAATTTTCTTTTAATATGTATGTTAGTCTGCCAGGGCTGCCATGAAAAAATATCACATATTGGGTGGTTTAAGCAGCAAATCTATCATCTCACAGTTATGGAGGCTGGAAGTCCAAGATCAAGGTGTCAGCAGGTTTGATTTCTCCTGAGGCCTCTCTCCTTAGCTTGTAGATGGCTGCTTTCTAGTTGTGTCCTCACATGGCTTTTTCTCTGTGACACCAGTCATATTGGATTAGGACCCCACCCATATGACCTATCTTAACTTTTATTGACTTTCTAAAGGCCTTATCTCCAAATACAGTCACATTGAGGATTAATGCTTCAACACATAAATTTTGAGGGAACACAGTTCATTATATAAAAATATCTATATGTAATTTGAATTCATATGTTTATTTGATTTTAAACATACATTTTCATATTCAGGAAGTGGGATATGGTTAAAAAGAAATTTGCATAAAAATATCTGGTTAGGACTATTGATCCAAAATCTATTTTTACTATATTGTGAATAACTGTGATATTCAGTAGGATAATATTCTTTCTACTGTCTATTTCAAGATGTGGCACCAGCGTTTTAACTCTCTTCAACATAATATTTTCCTGCTATAAAATTCAAAATTATTAATTTTTAGCTACTTAAATGATAGATTATTTTATAACCCCTCTCTTAAAGCACCCCTAACCAACTATGCATCTATAATTTTTTTAACTATGAGGAAATCCTAGCACATTTTTTATTGAAAACTGCCTCCTATTTGAGCCTCATGAGCTGTAAAATATGGTTTGGATACAAGAAGAAGAAAAATAGTTTAATTTGTAGCCTGCAGAAAATGGTTTGTTCTGCTCTGGGAACTAAACCTAAAGAAATACCTTGACATACATTCTCTGTTGTTTTAAAAATAATAGGCATTTAAGTAGATGCGTGAATTCTTTCAGCTTCCATGTAATATATTAGAAAAAAATCTTACTAATTATTTAATACTTCAGACAATATTTAATATCAGTCCTTCATTGAGGATTAAGTACTATATCTAGGATAGCTTCTTAAAGTAAAAACAAAATTTTAAAAATCATTTATGAATAATTGCTAAATCTTGAATACTTATTTTCTCAATAACTATTTTCAAAAATTTTATATTATACATTATGTATATATAAATTATATGTAATATATATTACATATATATATCTTTAATTTTAGATTCAAAGAATGTGTTTAATTACTTCTGTAGAAAAATAAGGCCTATAAAGTTTTAGTGTTGAAATTCTCTTATTTCCATCCTATATTTTGCTTGTTTAGTATAGAAATGATGGGAAAACCAAGATGTTGCCACTAAACGTGTATATTAAAGGAAAAAAAAAATAGTATCCTGGTATAATTCACATTAATTACCTCTAGTGATCTGATCAACCTCATTAGATTATGAATTTTATTCACATATTCTTTTTTTTTAATTTTAATTTTTTTAATTTTTTAACATCTTTATTGGAGTATAATTGCTTTACAATGGTGTGTTAGCTTCTGCTGTATAACAAAGTGAATCAGCTATACATATACATATGTCCCCATATCTCCTCCCTCTTGCATCTCCCTCCCACCCTCCCTATCCCACCCCGCTAGATGAACACATAGCACAGAGCTGATCTCCCTGTGCTATGTGGCTGCTTCCCACTAGCTATCTATTTTACATTTGGTAGTGTATGGACATATATTCACATATTCTTATCTCCTTTATATTATTGCAATAAAGTTAAGTTATTACATATATAATATATTATTATTATATACATATATCTTTAAACCTCAAGTTTTGAATTTTTAATGAACTAGTCATTGCTGTCATCATCTCTCAATTGGGCTACTTCAAAGTCTCCTAAATGAGATTTGTGTGTACATTTCAGTATTCTACATTCCAGTCAGGATATATTTTCAAACAAATATGGGATCATGTGTCTCTCCTGCATGAAATACATTTTTTACTTTTCTCACAAACAAACAAAAAACTGCTTGATCTGCCTGTCTTTCACCAGGTATTCCCTCTCCCTCTCTAAAACATCCATTTAGTCTATTTAAGTCATTTCCATTAATATCTCAGTGCCTTTGTACAAACTAACTCACAGAACATCTACATTTATTTTGCTCTCCATTAGTTGATCAGCATATCACAAATATAATCTGTATATATTATGTATTAAAATATACATGTGAATTGTTCAGAGAAATTTTCTTTATGTCCTCAGGTTTCCAGAAACCTCATAGTTGTTTCTTCCCTAATAATATTTTATAGTAATAAATTCATATATATGATAATGTCTGTATCTTCCACTAGATTTTGAATTCCATGAGCCTAGGGAAAAAGTCCTTTTGTTCACCTTATATCCCACATCTATAAAAATGCTTAAAATATTAGGTGCTCAATGGATATTTGTTTAAAAAATGAATTAAAATCAAGAGAGAGAGAAGGCATTTCAGGAATAGTAGAATAAGTGCTCCAAATCTGCATCTTTATACAAAAGAATGAAATGAGAACACTAGCAAAAAATAGCAAAATAAAAAAATTTTAGGGCTCTGAATGCAAAGTCACCAAAAGTTTACAATAATTTGAGAATATTTATTTAACTAAAATGAGTGAATCTCAATAAGAAAAATGAGCTGGTGTTTACCTTGCACTGTTTCCATCCCCCTCTCCTTAGCTCTGTGGTAGTCTTGAAAACCAATTACCTCACAAACAAGATAGCTGTAAAAACCAGCACTCTAGCAGTCACTAGAGGAGGCAGAATAAATTTGGAATTCCCTAAAAGCCCATCCACAGAAAAATCTCTTTATTGTTTTGACTTTGAATTCTGTCAGCATAAGCATCTATAAACCCAGGTTTTTTGTCAAAAACAATTAGCAACAATTGTTTAACTTTGCAGCTGCCTCAGGTAGAAATACAAGCTGAGGCAAGCAAAAGGCTGACCAAAATGTTTAAAAATAATACCTAGGAAGGAAGAAGACCAAAGAGAGCTTTGAAAACATCTGATATATTCCTGGGAATCTAGAAAGACATACACATGTGTAGGGCTATGCACATACCAAGGAAAGATCTAAGTAGGACAATATCTTACTCTGGCTGGTCTTTAACTTCTGCACAAACAAGAAGTGAAGGCTAAGGCAAAGATTTAGCTTACATAGTGTGGAAGATGTGCCTCAACATATGCACAAGGCCCCTAAGCAAAGTCTGAGAGATTTATTGGATCAAGCCATTTGAAGAAATCTCGTGTAATCATTAACTAATAACTAAGCATATCTAGAACAGATTTCAGTGGCCACAAACGCAAAAGAATACAGATTTTACAGTTCAGGAAAGTAGCTAAATGGTCTAAATAAAACAAACGGCAACAACAACAAACTATGGGGAAAGGGAAGGATCTGATCTTCATAAAAGTCACAAACTTTTTCAAATGTTCAGTTTTCAACAAAAATTAAATGTCTTACATTTATAAGACATGTAAAGAAACAGGAAATAATGAGAGATGTACTGGATACAAAAAAAAAAAAAAAAAATCAATAAGAATTTTCCCAAGGAAGCCCAGATACTGATCTTAAAAGAAGTCAGCTACTATAACTAGGTCCAAAATTGAAAGAAAACTATACCCAAAGGATTAAAAGGAAAATATGAGAACAATATATCACTGAAATAGTGAATACCAATTAAAGGATAGAAATTATAAAAGCAAGCCAAATAGAAATTCTGGAGTGGAAAAATACAATAAAGTGGAAAAATTAACTCTGGAAGAAAAACACAATATTAGAACTGTGAGAAGAAAGAATCTAAACATGAATAAGAGAGGTCAACTGAGATTATCCAATTGAGGAACAGGAAGAAAAAGAATTAAAACAATGAACAGAGATTCAAAGACCTATGGGACATCATTAAGCAAGCCAACATATGCATAAAGGGAGTCCCCAGGTAGAGAAACGTGACGGAGAGTATATAAGCTTCCTGTGGTTGCTGTATTATAGATGTAGTGGCTTAAAACACCATAAATATATTCTCTCACACTTCTGGATGCCAGAAGTCTGAAATAAGTTTCCTGAGTGGAGCTGAAATTAACACTTCAAGAGGACCACACACCCTCGGGAGGCTGCAGGGGAGAATCTGTTCTTCCTCTTGTCCAACATCTGGGCCTCCAGCATTTCTTAATTTCTGACTGGGTTACTCTCATCTCTGCCTCCATGGTCATAGTACCGCCTCATCTTTTCAGTGTATCAAACATTCTTCTGCCTGTCTCTTGTAAGGACACTCATAATTGGATTTAAGACGCATCTGGGTAATCCAGGATAATATTCTCGTATCAAGATCCTTAACTTAATTACATCTGAAAATACTCTTTTTTATATAAGGTAACACTTACAGGCCATAGGTTAATGACCTCATATTTGTGGGCATCTATTATTCAAATGACTACAAAGAGAAAGAGGCCAATGAATATTTGAAAAAATAACTGAGAACTTTCCAAATTTGATGCAAACATTATATTGATAAATGGATGACACTTAAGCAAATTAAATAAGATAAACTCAAAGATATCCACACCTATGAATAAATTGTTGAAAGCCAAAGAAAGAAAATGTTGAAAGCAGCAAGAAAATTGTGACTCATCATATGCAAGTGCTCTTTAAAAATATTTATACCTGACTTCTCAAAAGAAACCAAGGAGGTCAGAGGTAACTGAATGTTATTTTATTCAAAGCACTAAGAAAATAAAACTGTCATTCAAGAGTTCAATATGCAGCAAAGCTTTCTCTCCAGAATGAAGGAAACAGTAACACAGTTGCAGATAAACAAAAACTGAGAACACTCCATCACTAGCAGACCTAACCTACAAGGAATACTAAAAGAAATATTTAAGTGTGAAATGGACATTAGAAAGTAACTTGAACATAAAAAACAATGAACACTTATAAAGGTAAAACATCTTGATGGGGTTCTAAGATTTGCATGATAATAAACCACAAAGGAGAGACTTGTATACTATTGCAATTAGTTTGGTATTCATCCAAACTAGATTGCTTTAAGTTAATTTAATCCTCAGGGTGACTTCCAAGAAAATTACTCAAAAAAGAAAAAGAAAAAAAAAAAACAAGTAAAAGATACCATAATGGAATTAAAATAACATATTAGAAAATAACTATTACATTTAAAGAGGGCAATAATAGAGATATAGAGGTACATAAAAGATATATAGGAAACTAATAGCAAATTTCAGATGTAAATCTACATTATTATTGTAGTACTTACAGTAAATTTAAACCAACTAAACACTGTATGCTCTTTACAGGAGAAACACTTTAGACTCAAAGACACAATAGAAGGTATAATTATGGGAAAAGATAAAACAGTCATAAAAACAGTAATCAGAAGAGAGTTTGAGTAATTACGGTAAAATGAGAAAAAATAGTCTTTAAGGCAAGAATTGTTCCTGCAAACAAAGTTGGACATTTTATGATGATAAAAGAGTAAACCTATCTGAAAGGCATAGTTATATACTTGTTATAACATCAAAGTTCTAAATTACATGAAACCAAAAACTATAGAATTGATGGGAGGTATACACAATTTCAACCACAGTAGTTAAAGACTTCAATACCCTACTTTCAATAGTAGAACAGTGAGACATATTATAAAATATGTTTCAAAATATTGAATAGTTTAGGTCATACAATCTATATTCTCTACCTACAATGGAATGAAATTAAAAATTAATAAAAATAAATTTGGGAGATTCAAAAATGTGTGTAAATTAAGCAATATACTTCTAAAAAACCAATTGATCAAATAAAAAATTACAAGGGAAATTATCAGATCAATGAAAACAAAATTATAATATAACAAAGGTTATGAAATGCAGTTATAGCAGTGCCTATAAGGAAATGTATAGCTATAAATACCTATATTAAAACCAAAAAGAAAACATATCAATACAATAACTGTACTTCCACCTTAGTAAAGTAGGAAAAAAGAAAAATGGAACACAAAGTAAGCAGAGGGAGAGCATAATAAAGATTAGAGTGGAAAAAATTAAATAGGTTATATAAGAATAATAGAAAAAAATCAGCAGAACCAAAAGTTTACTATCTAAAAGATCAACCAAATTGACAAAAGTTTATCTAGACCTACCAGAGAGAGGAAGAAAGAGAGCAAGAGAGGTAGAGGGAGGCACAAAAAACTAAAATCAAGAAAAAGAGGATTATAGGAGAATACTATAAAAAGCTATATTCTAACAGATTTCTTAAACTAAAGTGGACATATTTCTAGAAAGACATGAAGAAGGCATAGATAATCCCAATAGATCTAGAATAAGTAAAGAGGGTAAATTTAGTAATCAAATTCCAGCCAATAGAAGCCCAGGCCCTCATGGCTACAGTAATGAATTTTTCCAAATTTTTAAAGAAGAATAAAGATTAATCCTTCACAAACTTTTCCAAAAAATAAAAGAGAATGGAATGTTGTTCAACTAGTTTCTTGAGGCCCAAATTACCCTGCTACCAAAACAAGACTAAGAACTCACAAGAATAGAAAAATACCCAATATCTTCTCTAAATGTACACCCAAAAATCTTTAAGAAAATACTAGTAAATTAAATTCAGTAACAAATTAACAGAATTATATACCATGACTAAGCAGGATTCATCTTAACAATTCAAAGTTGGTTTAACATTTGAAAAGTTATCAATATATTACATCGTGTTAATAAAGAACAAAAAATATCTTCTCAGCAGTAAAAGGAAAATTATTTGACAAAACCTCAATATCTTTTCATATTTATTAAACTAATAAATGAGTTCAACAAGGATGTAGCCTACAAGATCTGTATATAAAAATCAATTATATTTCTATACCCTAGAAATTAACAATTAACAATCCAAAATACGGAATTGTCCCTTCAAGAATCGAGTTTTCTGCATGTAGTAAGTGTGATGGAAGATACAGGATGGAGAGTTTGCCAAAGTTCACACTGGAAAAAAACACATTTCCTCTTTGAATTAGCACCTGCAATCATCATGGAATACTCTAAGCCTGTAAAGTCACTACCATTATGGTTATCATTTCCAGATAAATGGGGAATATCAACTATGCTCAGTCCCACAACTAATAATCTGAGGAGTTTTACTGACTAATCAGATCATCCATTGCTTCATTTCTTTACTGGGATGGGAAAAAAAGCTATAAAATATCATTTATATGGAAAATTCTTAGAAATTAATTAGGACTGTTAGTTCCAGACAAGAAAATTGTGTTAATCTAAAACAAAATGTTCTTTTAAATGAAGATAATTCAAAGAAAAATTGAGATAATTAATTCAAGGCAAAGAGATTCAAGAACAAAACTAATGGCTAATTAAACTACTGTCTGAATATGATGATAACCTTCTTGATAATCATTAACTAATAGAAGCCATAAAAATTATATCAGGTCATAGAAATGTAAATGATTTTATAGAAAGCTTCAAAGACACTTACCTTCCTTTGTTCATCCTGATATCTGGCTCTCCTCGCATACTTACTTATACACTTATAAAAATGATAAGAGCCATTTTTAGCAATTAAAATCTAGTGACTTTATACTTTATTTGATCTATTTATTATATGGGTTTAAGAGTTAAATCCAGTATACCCAGACTTTTGATGGACTGACGAATTGGAATGATTTTCAAATAAAGTGCCAGGAAACTGAGATGACACTAACATTTTCTAGAAACTGGAAGCTAATGCTGAGCCTAATAATTTCTCATACTCCAATTCTGAATTTATACTCTGGCCACAATTCCCAGCTTTTTCTATATCAGGTATAAACTGAGATGTATCTTCTCTCAGTGGCTGCAGAATAGAAGACTTCATGTGATTCATCATATAGGTAATATATGTTACCATTGTATCATTTTTAAACTGAAAAAACAGGACAAATTATATTATAAATATTTTAACTGATAGTCTTTTAAAATTTTGATTTTTAAAAAAAAATTTCTTCTTTTTCTAACTAGAGGCAAAGCTTTTAAACTTCTATTCTCAAAATTCCAAGCTTTCAATACAGTTAATAAGTAAACCGAACTGAAATAATCAAAAAAAAAACCTATTCCTATCCTTTATTGTCTGTATATTCCCAATAACATAACATATATGCATATGAAAAAATTATTTACTGATAAATATGGAATAAGACCAAGGTCAAAGTTTTCAGCCTGATCACTTCCAGAATGTTGATATCCTACATGTAGATTAATTAATGAAGAAATGATCAGAACATGCTTGTACTGTTAAGCCCATCTTGATTTTTTTTCCTTGCAGTCATGTGGCAGAACACATTCTTTTTTTTTTTTTTTTTTTTAACCTGTTGATTTTTCTCTTGTTTAATGCAGGATTTTTTTTTTGTTTTGTTTTGTTTTTGATTTCGCACTGGAGATTTTTAAATTATTTATTTATTTATTTATTGAAGTATAGTTGATTTACAATGTTTGTGTTATTTTCTGGTGTACAGCAAAGTGATTCAGTTTGTATATATATATATTCTTTTTCATATTCTTTTCCATTATGGTTTATTATAGGATGTTGAATATAATTCCCTGTGCTATACAGTAGGACCTTGTTATTTGTCTATTTTATATATAATAATTTGTATCTGCTAATCCCAAACTCCTAATTTATCCCTCCCCCAACCCCTTTCCCCTTTGGTAAGTATACATTTGTTTTCTATGTCTGTGAGTATGTTTCTGTTTGATAAATAAAGTCATTTGTGTCATATTTTAGAATTTGGTGATAGGGCTTCCCAAACAAAAACTGGTTAAATGAAAATCAATTCTCCAATAGAAAATTTTCGAAAGAATGCACTGTTGAAACCATTTACATAAAGCCAATTCTCACAGACTGAGATGGGCACTACTCCTTTACTTGTAATGGGGAGTATGTGGATGTTTGGGTTTGGGTTTGAGCCATGAGGGATTTTGTAGGAAATTGAAAGTAGCCTGGACAAACCTGCAATATAATTTATAAAACCGTGGACACCCAGATATATACAGTAAACCAGGGGCCCCCAGCCCCCGGGCCCCGGACCGCTACTGGTCCGCAGCCTATTAGGAACCGGGCCGCACAGCAGGAGGTGAGCGGAGGGCGAGTGAGCGAAGCTTCATCTGCCGCTCCCCATCGCTCCCTGTGGCTCCCCATCGCTCGCATTACTGCCTGAACCATCACCCCGCCCCCCACGCTGGTCCGTGGAAAAATTGTCTTCCACGAAAAGGTTGGGAACTGCTGTAGTAAACCCAGGATGTTGTTTATGCAAATGTTTGGCAGCTATATTTCAGCAGCATTTGTTTCTGGGCAGCATTTGCAAGTCATTCAGCAATGAGATTCTCTATTGATTTTCAATGAATTGGCTTAGTAAATTGAATCTCAGTGATTTTATTTTGGGAAACTTCTTTACAATCCAATTTTCCTTCAAACAGTTTTAGTTTGTGCCCTTAAATATACAATAGGAGTGTGAGATAATAGGGAATATATATATATATTTCTCTGCCCTGGCTCCTGGCACAGAGCTCCTAAGACCTTTGTAATTCCCTAAGGCATAAGAGTAGTAGGACCAACTTTTATTCTAATGAGGTGAGTCTAGATGGGCTCTTGGATGACTCCGGATGGGGGCTGGTCACCAGAAAGATGGAGCCGTAACTAGAAGCTTAAGATTTTTCAGCAGCCCCTCCCCCCACATACACAAACACACACTTCTTTAGAGAGGGAAGAGTGGCTGGAAAAGGAGTTAATAACTGATCATACCTACTTGAGGAAGCCTCTATACAAATTCCAATATTATGGAGTTCAGGGAGCTTCCAGGTGGGTGAACACATCCATGGACAGGGAGGCTGATACCCTTCAACTCCTTGGGGACAAAAGCTCCTGCCCTCGGGACCCTCCCAGACCTCACCTATGTATCTCTTCATCTGACTATTCAGTTGTATCCTTTATCTCATCCTGTAATAAATTGGTAAACTTAATTAAATGTTTCCTTTAGTTCCATGAGCCGCTCTAGCAAATAAATCACACTTGAGGCAGGAGTCATAGGAACCTCTGATTTGTATCCAGGTCAGACAGAAGTTTTGGGTATCCTGAGGACCTATTACTTGTGATTGGCATCTTAAGTGTGTGGGAACAGTACTGTGGGACTCAGACCTTGACTTAGGGGGATCTGACTCTATCTCCAGGTAAATAGTATCAAAACTGAGTTAAAGTATAGGACACCCAGCTGGTACCACAGAATTGCTTCATGTGGGAAAAACCCACACACATTTGGTGACCAGAAGTGTCAGAAATAAAATATTCTGTGTGAAAGTAAAAGAGAAACACAGGTGGAGGACTGAGGTTTTTTCAATGTGAGCAGTCAAAAGCAGAATGATTATCAAAAAGATTGTAGATTCATTTCTTGTAATGTGGTTGAAAAGATATTCTGAAAAGCCTTTCTGATATGAAATATATAGATTTGCTGTTTAAATAATAATTAACATCATTGTAAATGCATGTCTCTGCTGGAAATAAAGAAAAGATAATATTTTAAAATAGCAAAATATAATCAAAATTGAAATAAGAAAAATCAAGCATGCTAAGAAATTCCTTGAGAAGCTAAGAGCTTTGATTTTTAAGACAGGCCTGAGAAGAAAAGGGAAAGCCAAGGATAAACACATAGTGAGGAGTGAAATCTAAAAACTCTACGTATACTGTGACCAAAAATATTTACATATTAATTGAAATAAAGAACTAAAAAAATAAAATTTACTTCTTAAAAGACGTTAGTAAGGAAATAAATCTGGTTGACCTTGTCTCTGGGCAAAGTGTTGGAAAAAAGTCTCCCCAAAACAATTCACAACTGCATTCAGCTCCTCAGGGAGTGTTGGGCCACTAGTTTCATCATTATGTGCTCCCCAAATAAAAGATGTATATTTTATCCTATATTATAAATAAATTTAATCTGTAACTTAAAACTCCCCCACAAATGTATCTGTAGTCCCACATGCTTTCACTTGAATTCTATCAAACATGTGAAATAGCAATAAATATTACAGAAACTCCTCTAGCAATTAGAAAAGAGAAAACAGTTCCCATCTCTTTTTAGAATGCCTTGATATGAAAACCTAACAAGAACCACTAAAGAAAGTAAAGTTGCAATCCAATCTCTATAAAGAACATAAATGCAAAAATTCTAAACAAAAATATGGGGAAATCAAATACAACACCACATAAAACCAACCAACTAACCAAACAAAATATGATATTGAATAGGATTTATTCAGTACTGCAGTTGTAAATTAATGTTCATCCAATGTAATCAACTACATAATCAGAAGAAAAAGTGAGAAAAATTATATGATGAGTGTAATAGATGTAGAAAAAGTATTAAATAAAAATTCAACATCCATAGGTGAAAATAAATCTTATCAAACAAGAAAAGAGAAGAGACTTTCTTTATCATTAAAAGCTATTTACAAAACAAACAAATGAAAACCTAAAAGAAGGGAAAATATGGAATGCTTATCCTTTGAGATCACTGATGAAATAAAGTTGATTGCTATACCACTTCAATTCATTATTGTACTTGAATTCCAAACTATTACTGTAGGGCAAAAAAAATAAGATCCTTGCAAGTACCAGAATATAAGAAGGTAAATATTAGGATTTTGATGTAAGAAATAAACTTTTATTTTTCACAAATGAATAGATTTCATGCATAGAACACTAAAGTTATTCTACATAATAACAAAAATAAAAAACATGGGAACTTAACACATTTTACTTATTATAAGCCTGAAATTAAAAACTTCGATTATATTTTTCTATGAGAAAAATTAGAAAATGTAATTAAAAACAAACATTTTAAATAAATAGTATCAACAAAAATAAGGGTATTGAGATATGAATATAGCAATGACATGGAATTATTTCATGGAAACTTTTAATTCTCAATGAAGATTATTAGAAAATATCTAACTATATAGGGACAAATGAAATGCTTAATGTTTCAAAGACCCGTTACTGTAAAGATATCAACTTGCTGTCAACTGAGTGCAATTTTTAAATTCTTACAAGGAGTTTACTTTTAATGAAAATTGACAAGCTGATCTTAAATAATTTAGAAAAAGTAAAGAGTCAAATGTAGCCAGGACACTCCTGAGGAAGAGTAAGCAAGGTAACCATTCTTAACAGTCTTTTATAAATTCAACAATAATTAAAGCATTGTGTTATCTGCTTCACACTATAAAATAGACCTATGATAGATAGAGAGTCCAGAAATCAAATATTCCTTAGATGTTCTAAGAAGTAGAGTGTGTGTCAAGTTTCTAACATTGCCTTAATAAATTAACAAGAAAACTGGCAGTAAAGAGGTGGTATTACTTTTCTGCTACTGGAGCAGCATAAGAGGAGGCCTGCTAAAAAGTAAGCTTTAAATTAGATTGAGTGTCTCACCTCATAATATCAAAATGTCCAGATTTCAGCTGAACATCATGTATAGCAAGAATCTGGAATATCTCAAGTTAAATAAGACAAGAAAATCGACAGATCCCAACACTAAGCTGATACAGATATTAAAATGATCAGGCAATGATTTTAAGCCAGCTATTATTAAATGTTTCAACAGGCAATTACGAACACACTTTAAATAAATGAAAATAGACTAAAAAATAAGGAAAAATGTCTTGAAAGCAGACACAAGGAAATGACATATCATCTATAGGTGAAAAACAATTTGCATGACAGTGAAATCACATAAAAGAGAGGCAAGAAGGAAGTGATAAAACATTCCAAGTTCTAGAAGGAAGGACCTGTCAAGCTGAATATTTCTAAACGTAGTGAAAATATTCTCCAGGAATGAAGGAGCAATCAAAACATGCTCAAAAGCATGAAAACTAAGATTATTTATCACCAAATGACATACTTTCAACAATGATTAAAAAAATTTTAAACAGAAAAAAAAAATGATGAAAGGAGGAAACTTGGAACATCAGGAAAGGAAAAAAAAAGAAAAAAAGGATCAAAAGTATAGTAAATACAATAGTCTGTAGTTTTTGTCTTAAATTTTCTTAGCTGTTTTTATTGGTGGAAACAAAAAGTATAACAATGCCTAATGTGGTTCTGAGTATATCTAGAGGAAATATCTAAGGAAATTAAAAATGGGGAAATTAAAGGAAGATAAAGTGATGTAAAGTTTCTATGCTTTACTCAAACAGTTAAAATGTCAACTGCATTATACTATAAATATATATATTACCTAGAGCAGCCATTTACAAATCTATACAAAGAGATATACTGAAAAAACACACACACTACAGGTAAATCAAAATGAAATTCTAAAAAATAAAAAAAAAAATTTAAGGCAGAAAAAAATCATAGAGTACCACAAAATTGTAGACATAATCCTTTAAAACAGCAGTCCCCAACATTTTTGACACTAGCGACCAGTTTCGTGGAAGACAATTTTTCCATGTCCAGGGCGGCGGTGAGGGGATAGTTCAGGCTGTAACGCGAGTGATGGGGAGTGGCAGATGAAGCTTCAGTCGCTTGCTCACCACTCACCTCCTGCTGGTTGGCTCGGTTCCTAAACAGGTTGGGACCCCCTGCTTTAAAACACATTGATATCTGCATTAATGTAAATGGTCTAACTATACTAATTAAAGTCAGAGATTGATAAAGTAGATAAAATAACACCATCCAAGTGCATGCTGTCTGTAAGAAACTCACTTTTAATAATCACAGATGGTGAAAGTGAAAGAATGGAAAAATATAGACAAAGAAAATAATCAGCAAAAAGCAGGAGTGCATATATTCATATTGGATAATGTAGCCTTTAAAGAAATGTTACCAAGAACTTAAGGAACATTACATAATGGGAAAAAAAAGTCAATCCAGAAGGAAGACATAGTACTAAACAACAGACCTGCAAGTTATGTAAAGCAAAATCTGATAAAATGGAAAGTTCAAATCATCAAATCCACAATTATAGTTTGAGACTTTTGCACCCCTCTCTCAATAACTGGTGGAAAATGAGACAAAAACTCAGCAAGGATATAGGACTCAACAAAAACATCCATCAACAGGAACTAATTGGCATTTATGGAACACCCCGTTGAACGAGAGAAGGATACACATTCTTTACATTCTTTTCAGGAGTCCATAGAATTTATGTCAATGTATACCATACCCAGGGCTGTAAAACAGATTCAAGGACTGTTAAATAATTGATATCAGAGAAAATGTGTACTCTAACCACCACTAAATCAAGTTAGATATCAATAACAAAAATATAAAAAGAAAATCTCCATACACTTAAAAATTAAACAACATATTTCTGAATAAGTCATTGGTCAAAGGGAAAGTCTTAAGGAAAAATTTTTTTAAAAGAACTGAATGAGGGCTTCCCTGGTGGTGCAGTGGTTGAGAATCTGCCTGCCAATGCAGGGGACACGGGTTCGAGCCCTCGTCTGGGAAGATCCCACATGCCGCGGAGCAACTAGGCCCGTGAACCACAATTACTGAACCTGCACATCTGGAGCCTGTGCTCTGCAACAAGAGAGGCCGCGATAGTGAGAGGCCCGCGCACCGTGATGAAGAGTGGCCCCCACTTGCCGCAACTAGAGAAAGCCCTCACACAGAAACGAAGACCTAACACAGCCATAAATTAATTAATTAATTAATTAAACTAAAAAAAAAAAAAGAACTGAATGAGGGCTTCCATGGTGGCGCAGTGGTTGAGAATCTGCCTGCCAATGCAGGGGACACGGGTTCGAGCCCTGGTCTGGGAAGATCCCACATGCTATGGAGCAACTGGGCCCGTGAGCCACAATTACTGAGCCTGCGCATCTGGAGCCTGTGCTCCGCAACAAGAGAGGCTGCGACAGTGAGAGACCCGTGCGCCGTGATGAAGAGTGGCCCCCGCTCGTCGCAACTAGAGAAAGCCCTCGCACAGAAACGAAGACCCAACATAGCCAAAAACAAATAAATAAATTTAAAAAAAAAAGAACTGAATGAAAATGAAAATATTACATATCAAAACTTGTGGGATGCAGCTAAATCAGTTATGAAAGGGAAATCTGTACATTAGAAAATAGAAGAAAAGGCTTAAATAAATAACCTAAGTTCCCTCTGTAAACTTTTTGATGTTTGACAAAAAGATCAAAGTAAACCCAAATTGAGTGAAATAAAAAATAAGAAAAGAACACAAATCAATAAAATTGAAAATAGTAAAACAATACAATAAATCAAAACCTGGTTTATTGAAAGGGACAATATGAAAGACAAACCTCTAGGGGAAGAAAAAGGACACAAATTACTCAAATCAGCAATGAAACTGTAGGGCAATAGAGAAGAGCTATGGACAACCCTATACACATACACTGGAAAATTTAGTTGCAAAATTCTTAACAACATATTAACAAATGGAATTTAGTAATAAATAAAGAGAATTGTCCATCATGACATGTGGGATTCACTCAGAGATGCAAAGCTGGTTCAAATCTGAAAATCAGTCAATGTAATGCACCAGAATAAGAGGAGGAAGAAAAAAATCACATTGTCATATGTAGTGATGCAGGTAAAAAACATTTTACAATCTTACTATCCATAGATGATAAATAAAAAAGAAACTTTAAGCAAACTCAGAATAAAGAGGATTTTCTCAACTAGATAAACAAATTTATAATATATCTGTAGCTACCATCATACTTAATGGTGAAAAACTGTTTTCCCTCTGTAATGAGGAATAAAGTACTGATGTCCATTCTCACCACTATTAGTCAATTTACTTGTAGAAGTTCTAGCAAGCACAATAAGAAGAAAAAAAAATGTCATACAGATCAGAAAAGATGAAATAGTACTTTCTTTATATAGGGTTGACATAATGGTCCACAAAGAAAATTCCAAGGAACCAAACAAACAAATAAACTTCCTAGAACTAATGAGGGTTAAGCAAGGCCACAGGATACAAAATCAGTGCACACAAATCAATCAGTTGTTGTTTTATATACTAGCAACTGGCAGGTGGGAAAAAACTTTAAATATAATACTAATATTTACCATTCAAAAAATGAAATACTTAAGTATAAAGCTAATAAAACATATAGAGGACTTGTATGCTGAGTACTAAAAAATAGATCTAAATAAATGGAGTGACATAACAAGGTCATAGACTGGAAGACTTCCTGTAAAAGATGTTAATTCTCTCCAAATTTCCAGACACGTTCAATGCAATTTCTGTCAAAATTTCATTAAGATTTTTGTAGACACAGACAGGATTATTCTAAAAGTTATATGGAAATAAGAGCAGCTAAAAGAATCTTGAAAAATAATTACAATATGAAGTCTTTCTATATAGCTGCAGTAATCATGACAATATGGCATTGGCAGAGGGATAAAGCAAAGGTAAATGAAACAGAATAGAGAACCCAGAAATAACCCCTAAAACAAGTCTGGTCAACTGATTTTTTACAAAGTCATAAAAGCAATTTACAGGAGTAGGGATAGTACTTTTAACAAGTGGTGATGGAACAGTTGTATATCCATAGGCAAAAGAAAATCACCTAAATTTCACACTGCACATAAAATAAATGTTAATTCAAAATCAATCATAGATTTAAAGAAGTATAAAATATAACTATAAAATTTTAGATGATAGAGCCTAAAATCTCATGATCTACAGCTTTCTTAGACATGACACCAGAAGCACGATGTATTTAAAATCAAAAAGATAAATTGACTTCATCAAAATAAAGTTATATTTTTCTATGAAAAATTCTGTAAAGAGAAGGAAAAGACAAGCTACAGACTGAGAGAAAATATTTGCAAACTACATATCTGACAAAGGACTTACCGAGAATATGTAAAGAAGTCTCAAAATGCAACAGTAAAAATCCAATTATAAAATAACAAAAGATATATGGAGACATTTCATTGATAAGGATATTCACATGGCAGTTAAGAACATAAAAGGATGTTCAACATCACTAGACATTAGGGAAATGCAAATTAAGACTACAAAGAGATATTACTACACATCTATTAGAACAGTTAAATTTGAAAAAAGAAAAATCACAGAAACAATACCAAATGTTAGTGAGGATACAGAGAAACTGAATTTTTCATACAATACTGGTGGGATTGTAAAATGGAACAGCCACTTTTATAGTTGTTTGGAAGCTTCTTAATAAATTAAACATGATATCACATGATCCATCTATTGTGCTTCTGGGCATTTAACCCAGAAAACTAAAAATGCAAAATTCTCTACACAAATATTTATAACGTTTTTGTTTATAATAGTCCCAAACTGGAAACAACCAAAACATTCCTTAATAGGTGAATGGTTAAACCAAGTACAATTCATTCATACAAAGGAATATGACTTAGCCATTAGCATAAATAGACTGCTTGGTGCAAGTAACAATTTCAGTGGAACTCAAAGGCACTATGCTTAATGACAAAAGACAATCTCAAAGGTCAGACTATATGAAGTCATCTATATAACAACATTGAAGTGAAAAAAATTATAACAGTGGAAAACAGACTAGTGATTGTCTAGGGCTAAGGAACTGTAGGAAGGTGGGCATTACAGAGGGGTTCCAATTTCTCCACATTCTCCCAACACTTACTATTTTCTGGGTTTTTTTTTTTTTTTTTAATACCTACCCTAACTGGTGTGAAATGGTACCTCATTATTCTGATTTATACTTTTTTTAATGACTAAAAATGTTGAACATTTTTCATGTGCTTCTTGGCCATTTGCATAACTTTTTAGATAAATACCTATTCAAATTCTTTGCCTATTAAAAAAAAATTGAGCTGATTCTTTTCTTGTTGAGTTGTAAAAGTTCTTTATATATGCTGGATATAGACCCTTATCTGATATAGAATTTGCAAATATTTCCTCTTATTTTGTAGGTTGTCTTTTTACTTTCTGATAGGGTCCTTAGATGCACAAAGGCTTTTAAATTTAATGAAGTCCAATTTATCTTTCGTTTGTTTGTTGCTTGTGCTTTTGGTATCTGAGCTCTAATTTTGAAAGAGCTCTTCTAAGAAATTCTCTTTATTCTTTTAAAAGTTCAATGTATTTTAAGGTATAATTGTATATTAGTTTCTATAATTTTATAGTTAAAATTTAGCTATTTTTATATATTATAAAAGTGGTGTGTTACATTTTTAAAAACATGTAGAATATTTTATGGATACAAATAAATTAAACAAGTTTTCATGCTTATTAGATATTATGGCTACTGCACAGTACAATAACATTGTGGCAAATAATCTCTTCATAACATCACCCTGTGGTTGTAAAAATTAACATCTTTTCAAAAACATCGGGTCCTTAAAGGAATGATTTGAGAATTAAATCTGATTTTCAAATTGGAAGGTGCAGAGGTAGCAGAAAGATTCAGGAGCAAAAGATCAGAATTCTTCATTTGAAGGCTTTGTCAGTTACTTACTATTTGACCTTGGGCAATTTATTTGTTCACACCGAGTATCATTTTTCTCAAATGACAGCTGGCATTTGGATATTACAATATCTGACCTAGTTATCTTAAAGAGAGTCTTCAGAATTAAAAAAGAACAGTTACAAAGAGCTTTATAATTTGCATGCAGTAAGTAAACTGAAGTTTTTTATTGTCATTTGCATGGCTTGGACATTGAAATCACACAAGGTAAAAACTGGGAGTCAAAAACAAAGAAAATTTTGATCCTGATAATTTTGAGTTATCTGTTCAAACTCGAGTAATTCAGAAGGAAGAAGTTCCATGGTGTCTTGATTATCCCATAAATGTACAAAGAAACTCAGCCTGCTCCCATGTCAGTTGGTATTTATGGTGCCGTGCAAAAGTGTGCTATGTTATTTTATAAGTGGAGGAAAAAACATTGCTAACACACAATTTATTGTGTCTTCATAATATTGCATTCTTATATCTGAAAGCCTTCATGAAAATTCGATGATGTTAAATTGGTACCTTCTCATTCCAGCTATTAACTTCAATTGATAGTTTATACCTCTATGGAAAAAATGGAAATACAGTACAACTTTTAAATCTTACTTTGTTTTGAAATCTAAATACTCATTGAAAGAAAAGCCAACAGACCAAAATGGATTCAACAGATGAGTTCCACTACTTAGTTATCAAAAACTACCAATGAGGGCTTCCCTGGTGGCGCAGTGGTTGAGAATCTGCCTGCCAATGCGGGGAACATGGGTTCGAGCCCTGGTCTGGGAAGATCCCACATGCCGCGGAGCAACTAGGACCGTGAGCCACAATTGCTGCGCCTGCGCGTCTGGAACCTGTGCTCTGCAACGGGAGAGGCCGCGATAGTGAGAGGCCCGCGCACCGCGATGAAGAGTGGCCCCCGCTTGCCACAACTGGGGAAAGCCCTCGCACAGAAACGAGGACCCAGCACAGCCATAAATAAATTTAAAAAAAAAAAAAAAAAGTTACTTAAAAAAAAAAAAGAGGATACCTAGTAAAATTTGAATTTCAGATAAACAGCAAAGAACTTTTAAAAAAACCCAAAAAACTACCAATGATCATCTCAAGATAGAGGTGACCAGAATAAGCTTCATAGGTCAGTACAATTGTCCCCATAATATTAGAATTTTTTGAAGAGCATAAACTAGGTGACCTGTGAAATACTCTCCTTTTTGTTTCTTTCTTCCACAATGTAGGGCTCACCTCGTTATAATTATGATTGTCATCATTTGCTTTTCCTTAACTATATCCCTACTGCTGTTTAAAATTAATAGTTTTCTTTCTTGTCCACATCAGATCCAATTGTTCATTTATTTAAATTTAACGTTTTTAACAGGACAACAGAAAACAATGTTTCGAGAAAATATTTTTCTCATTGCGTTTGATTTACCTTTAGGATTAAAAAATATAATCCAAGTGATTTCAAAGGCTAAATAGGTATTATAAAAAGTATTATTGAAAACTTACTAGGAACAAATCCTGCTACTAAACTACAGATGTAGAGGATGGATGGTCCTAGAGCAGCACACTGTGACAATTCCCAAGTGACTGTGAGTAATCCATCCTGAAACATACATAAAAGAACTGAAGTGTTTTGTTTCCTGCTCCTGTCAATCTTCAGTTAATACCCTCTATGCAGAGAGGAAAAGCAAATCAAAGTTGCCTAGTTAAAAAAAGAAAAAGAGCTGTGTTCAGATTAACTTTTCAAATATCTTCTTACACTGACCTATAAAACTGTAGGAAAATAATGAAGGTTAGATGGGTGAGGGGTAAACAAGATAAAACCTATTATAACATCCATAATAATGGACCAATAGTGCCATCTATTGCTTCAGATACATGTCCATTATACATATTACAATCTTTGTGTGATAAAATAATGAAGAAATGATACTATGCATTTATTTTGTCATTTTATATACTTGCAAATATCATAAAATTAATAGTTACATTTCAAAATTTATTATGTTATATATAGCATATATTTATTACATATTAAATTTATTATATTTGTAATATTTTAGGAGATAGTGTCAGTTTATAAAAATTTATACTCTTTCTAAGGAGTTATATATCTTCTACACAAAGTGTGAGTGTAGGACAGTGCTAGATGTACAAAATATTAATACTGAGTACAAATTATTGGTGCTGCATATAAAGTGTTTAGTGTAAAAATCAATCTGAATATATATACATATAATACAATTATACTAAGAATTTGTCAGCTATATTCAAACTGTGCTCAATTTTATGCAAAAGTTGCTTGAAGAAAGGAATGAAAAAAATAAAATATCCCCAGATCCACTGTCAAGATGTTCTTGCAGCAGTTCTCCAACTTGCAGTATCGCCCTGGGTTTCATTTTGCCTCATGTTTTGTTCTAATTGAAGTAAGCGACTATAGTTAAAGCTAATCTTGTTTACAGAGATCTGGTTATCTGCTTAGACCCATTCCTAATAAAACCATGGATGCCAGAAATAATGGAATGATGTCCTGAATTTGTTAAAGACAAAACAAACACACAACAATAAAAATGTTAATTTAGACCCCTATACCAGCAAAAATGTTCTTCAAAAAAGAAAGTTACTTAAGCTTAGATGATTTGATGTTAGCAAACACACTCTACAAGAAATAGTAAAGATGGAAAATGATCTCTGATTGAACTATATTACTGCAGGAAGGAAGAAAATGATCAGAAAGGGAAACTTTGACAGATAATAACTGTTTTAAGTTGCAGTTATAAGTAAGTATATCATGTGGGACTTTTTACATTGTCATTACTAAGGTATAATTTACATGCAATAAAACGCACCAACTTTAAAGTACAGTTCCAGGAGTTTTGTCAAATCAGTGCAACCATATAATCACTGCAATAATCAGCACACACCACAGTTCCATCACCTGAGAAATTTCCCTTAAATGTCCTTTGTAGCTATAGTTAGCTTCTTCATACATCCAGCAGTAATCTGTTTTCAGATTTTGATAGTTTTGCCTGGTCTAGAATGTCGTAAAAATAAAATTACAAGGTAGGTAGCATTGAGTTTGGCTTCTTTCACTTAGTATAGTGCATTTGAAATTCATTTGTGCTACGGAGTGCATCAATAATTTGTCATGGTAAGTATATGTCTAATGTTGTAAAAAAAAAAACTGCCTGGGCTTCCTTGGTGGCGCAGTGGTTGAGAATCTGCCTGCCAGTGCAGGGGACACGGGTTCGAGCCCTGGTCTGGGAAGATCCCACATGCCGCGGAGCAACTGGGCCCGTGAGCCACAACTACTGAGCCTGCGCGTCTGGAGCCTGTGCTCCGCAACAAGAGAGGCCGCGATAGTGAGAGGCCCGCGCACCGCGATGAAGAGTGGCCCCTGCTCGCCGCAACTAGAGAAAGCCCTCGCACAGAAACGAAGACCTAACACAGCCAAAAATAAATAAATAAATAAATAATTTTAAAAACAAACAAAAAAACCTGCCAAACTCTTTTTGCAATATTTGTAACATTTTGCATATCTGCCAGCAATGCACGAGAGTTCCTTTACTCTGTGTTCTCGTCAGCACTTGGTATTGTTTGTCTGTTTAGATATTGGAATAGATATACTGTGATACTTCAGTGTGGCTTTTAGTCTGCAATACCCAAATGACAATGATGTTGAACATCTCTTTATGTGCTTGCCATTTGTATATCTTATTTGATGAAGTGTCTGTTCAGATCTTATATCCATTTTTTTATTGGGCTATTTATCTTTTAATGGTGTGTTTGGAATTCTCTTTATTCTGGTTACAGATCCTTTATCAAATATATGATAAAAGCCAGACTGTGGCTTTTCTTCCTTCTCCTAACTGTATTTCGATTAAAAGAAGTTCTTAATTTTGGTGAAGTACAATTTATGAATTATTTTTTAAGGAAATTGTGTTTTTAGTGCCATGGCTGAGAAATCATTGATTATTCCAAGTCACAAAGATTTTCTTGTATGCTTTATTCTAAAAATTTTTAAGTTTAAAAATTTTAGGTTTTACTTTTAGTAAAATTACCATAGCTTTATATTAAGTTTTGAATTCAGGTTATGTGAGTCATTAAAATTTATTCTTTATTTTTCCCAAAACATTTTGGCTATTCTAATTCATTTGTGATTCTACATGAATTTTAAAATCAGACTGTTCAATGCTAAAAAAGTTCTGCTGGGTTTTACTGAAATTGCAATGATTTTTTAGATTTTTTAAGTCACATTGGGAAGAATATAGCATATATCAATATATGAGAATATAGCATCTTCTAATCAATGAATACAGTATCTCCATTATTTACTTACATCTTCTTTAATTTATTTCATCAGTGTTGTGTAGTTTATAGCACATAGACATTACACATATTTTGGAAAATTTATACCTAAAAGTGTTTCGTGTATTTTAGAGTGAAATTATAAGTGGTACTCTGTTTTTAGTTTTGATCAACAGCTGCTCAGTACTATTATATTAAAATAACTATTTTTTAACGTTAGCCTTGTAACCTGTGACCTTGCAAATTGAAGTGTGTTTATGCGTGTATGTGCTAGATTTTTGTGATTTTCTAAGTAGATATTCATATCCTCTGTGAGACAGACAACTTTATTTCATTCAAACTGTACTTATGTTATTTTTTAAATAAATTTATTTATTTAGGCTGCTCTGGGTCTTTGTTGCTGCACGCGAGCTTTCTCTAATTGCGGTGAGCGGGGGCTGCTCTTCGTTGCGGTGCGCAGGCTTCTCATTGTGGTGGCTTCTCTTGTTGTGGAGCCTGGGCTCTAGGTGTGCGGGCTTCAGTAGTTGTGGCATGCGGGTTCAGTAGTTGTGGCTCACGGGCTCTAGAGCACAGGCTCAGTAGTTGTGGCGCACAGGCTTAGTTGCTCCGCAGCATGTGTAATCTTCTTAGACCAGGGCTCGAACCCGTGTCCCCTGCATTGGCAGGCGGATTCTTAACCACTGTGCCACCAGGGAAGCCCTACTTATGTTATTTTTATTTATTTTATTTTTCTTAGTACACTGACTAGAACCTTCATATGATATGGAATAGAAATCATGAGAGTAATTATCTTGGACTTGTCCCTAATCATAGAAAGAAATCATTTCCAGATTACCTGGCTTAAAAATCTGACACCTAATACCTATAAAATATATGTGAAAGATACAATAAATATTCTATATTTTAAATATGATAAAGCTTAATTTAAATTTATTTTCAATATCAACACATGCAAATTTATGTTAATATACAGGTGCATTTGCATATATTGCTTACAGATATGCATATTAATAAAAATTATCTTATGTTCCACTTGTACTCTGATAGAGTATGCTGTAAAAAACCTCCTTGGTATGTATACAATCCACTCAGCAGGCTACTTCCATCTAAAGCTAAGCCCAGCCTATACTCATTCTCATCTTGCACTCCCTAATACAGGGATAGAAATAAATGTGTTTCCAGAAAAAATATGTCTGTATATACATATTAGGGGAAGAATAGGACAGGAAAATTTTCTGAGATATTTTCAGAGATATTAATTTGTGTTTTGGTCTTTCTATGGTTGACCACTCCATCTGCCTAAAAGCCAAAAGGCAAGACATTTATATTCCCTGAATCAGGGAGGTTTAGTTTGCAAGATCCAAAGAAATATATATTTGAAAAAATGTATTATTTCTTTCTTTGAGTGTCTGAACTTTTCAAAAAATTATAGCATGAGAAAGAGGTTTAGCAGAGGGCCTTAGAGAGAGTACAGTCCTGCAAGTCTAGGAATGAGTACAGCACAGCAAGATGCTTACATTTGCACTTCATCACACCCAGAGTGTGACACATATCACCAGATCCACATCTATGGCTCTGGAGTCAGCTTTATCACACTGAATCTTTTTTATTGCGGGAACCTCCTAAATGGTCTCAATGTTCTCTCCTGGATCTGGCAGAACACAGCATCCAGGAGTATATCTTTTGAAATAACCTCACTCAGAATAAAATCAAGCCCTTTATTTCCTTTCTGACTTCATTCCTCATCACTACCAAGCTGTTGAAATGGAGCAGAAAACCAAGATCTAGCTCCAAGTTTAGTGGAAGCCAAAGCTACAGGAGGTTGGACCACATGGATTTCATTATTTAATACACAGAGGACTATGTGTTCCATATCACAACTTTGAATTTTAAGAACAGAGAAATTGTCTTCTTTTGTGTAGTTTGCTTTGGAATTGCTCTGCAGAAAGCCATTTCTTAATGAAATCCTAATTTTCTCAAATGGTTAGGATTGGCACAGTATGAAAAATAGGATTTATACAGAGATCATAAAATGTACAATTTTATGTACAACTGTACATTTCTTTCTATGTACAATTATTTACAGTTTTACAAATTATTCAAAAATGTTAAAAAATTAAAAAAAAATTAAAAAAAATGTTAATTTGCACACACAAAAAGCACAAACTGAATGGTTGAGTGAACACTATCAGTATATTTAGGTATATTTCGTCATGATGGATGGATAAAGAGATAGACAGATGAACTGGCATATAGAAATGATTAACAAAAATAAAAGAAAAAACTATAGTTTATAAAATGTACCTATTATTATGCAAGATTTCAGATTTATTGACGGATGGGTTAGCATTCATTAATGTGATGTAATGAATAATTAGGTATAAGTTAAGCTGCTATGAAAGAGACCTTAAGACATAGTGCTTTAAACTTATGATATTTGTCTCTCACTTAACAATATGGCTGATCTGGTAGCTTGATGGTGTCAGGGACCCAGTCTCGGTCCATTTTGAGTTCTGTCATTCCCACATGTTATTGCCCATAGGGTTGATGATATCCACCAGCTGAAATAAATGAACTGTTGTATCTATAATTGAGTTTTCCTAAGAAATTTTCCAATCAGTCTTCTCCTTTAGCAAGGCCCTTTTTAATATCCCACAACAGCTGATTGCCTGATTAATGTCCCATAAAATGCATAATTTGCTATTATGAATGACATGAATTTTTGCAGGAAAAAATATAGACAATATTATATGTGACATGCTAGCTATAAATTATATTTTGCCAGCATTGAGTCCAAGTTTAAAATATGCAAACATTCATAATAAAATCCTTCCCTTTTGAATACTTCAAAAAGATTTTCTCATAGCTGAAACATATATCAGAATGTGTTGTTCTTAATCGTTTATGAAAGATTACATCTGCTTGATAAAACAATGACAAAATTGAGACTGTTGCTATTTTCATATACTGAAACAATGTAGTCCTATGCTTGCAATCAACAAAATAAGATCAAAATAGTCATAGGGAAACTGGTCTAGTTACTTTACTGTCAGAATAAGATTTTACTGAATGATCACTTCTAAATGTTTGAAGATATATTTAATGGGAGAAAGTGAGTTAGAAGAGGTGTTTCAAACTATATTTTGAATATATAATAATCATGTATCTTTAATGTTTGATTTGAATAAAATTGTGATGTAACAAATCCAACTTTTGATTATCTATTATAATATAGATGAATATAATGAGCTAACGCAGATAAGACAGGGTTTGACACGTGGTAAACATTCTGTAACCATTAGCTGTTGTATATCTTACTTGTTATATATCTTACTGTAAATGTCTGCTGAATAGAATTAGATAACTTCCTAAGAGGACAGAATCAGTCCATGCTTCCTCCCTAGTAGCCATGAATTATGTGAAGTAATGCAAAACATATTTTTCTACTTGGTATCCTACTTATTACATAAATGCATTATCCAGTACAATACTGAGAAAATAAATATCAACTGAATCAACTGTAATTAATGAGGCATCAACATGGTCAAAATTGTATTAATATATTGTTATAGGATATTGCAAGTGAATACAAAATTATATAAGTACACTGTTCTTCATTCAGAGAAAGAGAATGGCACTATCAATCAAGAGCCCTTAGTTCTTACATTATTTTCACTCCCACAATTTCTCTAAGTCTCAACATTTCCCTGGGCTAAATAAGCCAATATCACCTGTCCTACATACATAAGGACACAGACACTAAGTGAAATGAAGATATTTTGAAATCTTTGAGAAAAAAATTACTAAAATCATTCATGTAAATACTTCATATTAGAGTTTAGGGAAATTTGTACTGACATTAACATTTAGGCATATAAAAATAAAAATGAAAAAGACCCTCAAAAGAAAAAAATATATACACTAATTTCATTTAAATAGACTATTATAAATGTTTTCTTTTTTACAAGTCAATATTAATTTTTATAATCCAATTATATGTCTCCTTGTATTACCATAGATTCATTCCTAATATGTAAAGTGAACAATTTATTGTACATTTTTTATTGCTAAAACTCTCAGAAAACTTGTTTTATGGGGCATTCTGTATTTAAAATCAAGGCCTCAAATAAAGAGATTATAGTCCCAAGTTCAGCAAGGCTGCTTTCTTTAAATCTATATAAGAAGATAAGAAATATTCCTTTGTTCTCAGAAATTTGTTTTATTTTATCATGTATTCTAGTAAGAAGAAAAATGTAGTCCAGATTTGATCATTATTTTCAAATCTGCTAGAGGCCTCAAAACAAACTTGTACGCAAATTGAAGGATTTACCAGATTCAAAATTTTGCTTTTTGTTGTTATTGTTGTTATTTTTGTTGTTGTTCTACTCTTATTTTATGGTATTCTATCTTGTATCTTTCTTACTTGGAGGTCTATCTATTTTACTTGTGGGTCATCAAAAACCTTTTCTGGAAGACTGTGTATATTGAGAATATTTATTTGGAGGAATATATATATATATACACACACACACATACATGTACTATATTGGACATATATACAGTGACACATTTACATCTATATATGACTGTATGTATATGTACATGTAAACAGATTATATATATGATTAGGTACAGATAATAATATTGATGATATAAATCAGAGATAGGCAAACTTGTTCTGTAAAAGGCCATACATAATATAAATATTTTGGTCTTGTGGGCCATACAGGTCTCTGTCACAACTGCCCAACTCTGACCCTGTAATACTGTAATATGTAAGCAATCATAAACAATGTGTAAACAAAAAAGCATCACTGATTTTTAACAACACTTCATTTACAAAAATTAGTACCATGCTAAATTTGGCCTACAGGGTGTATTTGCTAACCTTTGATATACTTAATAGATATAGCTACAAAATGGACAGAGATATGTAACAGAGCCTGTGTACTCATAAAATACTCCATTTATCTTCTCTTCTGACCTAAGTTCTCACATGTTTGCCAAAACATAATATAATCATTTCCAAATCCATTAAATAGTCATATAAATTCTCATTAATTGTGGGGATTACATTAATCCTTTCATGAAAGTAAATTTTTAAAAATTCTATACCATTCTATAATATTTACATATAAACATCACCCTTTAGAATCTTGCACATGAAAATGATCAAGATAAAAACAATGTAAAATTAAATAGATTTAACTATAAAGGGCTATTATTAATATAAAATATTAAAATAGTGTATTATATGAAATAAAACTATAATTGGAAATAATATAGCACTCTAGTCCTTTTGAAAGTGACAGCAACGAAAGTGACACGAGATCTGTATCATGGGAGAAGTTCCTGCCATTGAGACAGAATGACTCACATTTATTTTCTACATTAATTGCTCCTGTGTGATCTTTCTTTCTCCTTCCCAAGTTTATGTAAACACTGGTATGGCATGGAATGCAGTTCCACTTTTTTCTGCAAATAGTGTGGGAAGACTTTGGTGAGAAAATTATGTTTAATTTGACACCTGAAGGATAAAAATAAGAAAGCCAAGCAAAACAGAAAAAGAAAGTCAACAAGGCTGACAGAAGAACCTGAAAGAAGCCACACTGATCTAATGGACATATCTAGACCACTTAACCTTATAAATAAATAAATAAATAAATAAATAAATAAATAAATAAATATCAGTAAAAACAAAAACTGGTTCATTGAGAAGATCAATACAGTGAGTCTAGTCAAACTCATCAGGAACAAGGAGAGAAGATAGAAATGATAAAAATTGGAGAATAGAGAAAATGAAAAACCACCATCATCAACAACAAATCTCTTGTTAGTAATCATAGTTGGAGATGGGAGTATTAGCATTGTTATTCTGAGGCAGCTGTATTACCATGTGAAATGAAATATAAAAATAAACATGGGATATTCTCCCTATATCATCTCCCACGTCATTGAAAACCGGAATTATCAATGTATATGAAATGTGACACAAAGGTAATAAAGATGAAGTCATATAAAATTTCCATAATTTTTTATTGGAATGGAAATGGAAATATTAGTATGTCTCACAAGGCATTTTATCTGTATAACTTTATCTATACCTATTGGTCCTAAATCTTATGAGAAGGCTTAGAAAAAATGATTGATTCTCATTGCAGTACTGTCCAATTAAAAGAAAAATGGGTTTCTTGGAGAAATAGGTGATTCCATGTATAGGGAAGAAAATGTACAAGATAAGCATGGACGCTCCTGAATTATCAGATAGCAAGATAGCTATTAAGGACCATTAGGATCATACCCTGAGGATTCAAGATCCAACCTGCTGAGGCTTTCACTTGTCAATTCAAGAGGGGACAATTTGAGATTTAATATGGCTAAGTAGTGTAATGGATTGAAACTCATCATAAATAAGTGAGCTGCTAATTAATGTGAAAAATAATAATTCATTTTTTTAACTGAGTATATGACAGAAAAAGGATCAGGTGATTGTCCCACTTTTCCTGTATGAACTGTACCACTGGGTAACCAAATAGTAGATGAAAGGTAACATTACTTTGCAAAATTGTTTCAGCTGAAAAGTTAAAGTAAAATTATAGAATTAGATTATCACCATTTTTTAACCTCCAGTAGAAGATGAAATGAGAAATTGGGTATAAATGGTGGGAACAGGAACAACAAAAAGTGAAAGCCAGGAGGCAAATATTCTGTGCCTCCTGTTGAAAGAATCTATTTTATTTAAAGACCTTATCAAATCTTTGTCTGACACATGTTAAGCTGCACCATGAGTTGCAATCAACCTAATTTGGATTCAGGGAAACCTAACTCAAATTTCACAGATTATAAAACAGAGAAATTATAAAGAAAAGAAAGGGATAGAGAGTAAAAGACACAGTAAGCTGAAAAATGGGAAAACTAAATTCTGGTATCTAATGCTACACACTTGCTTTATAAACTATAAAGAAATTCAAGGAACTGACTGCTATAAATATCAGGATAATGATTAACTATTGGAGGTACCAACAGAGCTGTGACTGGTTTAGAGCACCAGGAGAGTCTTCAGGAATGGCTGGGAAAATTATATTCGTTAACCTACACGGTGGATACAAGTATGTTTAACTTGAAATAATTCAGTAAGCAAATAAAGAAAATTCATTTGACTGAATTATCACAAAATTAAAAACAATCAAGTTTGAAATAAAAGTGGTTTTATTGTGTTCTTCCTTTGGTAAGCAAACTTGTTTAATCATGGCATACATTTCCTAAGAATAAATGTAAAGTTATTGACTATTTAATCCAATTTCCATCTAGGGCCCTCACTCTACTTCATTTATCATGTTATTTCCTTTTCAGGAAACTGGGGGAATAAACAACTAATCATATTCTACATATGGGAACAGAGATCTTAGAGAATACATGACTTTGACAATCAAACAATTGAATAGATTTAGAAGAAGAATACAAATCATGAACTTAAATTTAGTGTTCTTTTCTCTGCTAAGGTTTCAAAACCAAAGGGGAAAATAAGGATGGCTACAACATAAATTCTGTGATAATGATATGCCATTTTTGGCAGAGTACTTTGTATTGCTCATTAAGTCTCTAATATATGACTTTTATAGGCAATTACTAACTGGTTAAGAAACAATCTATAAGAACATTTTTTACCAATTAGTGCTCTTTCTCATTAAATATTTAATTGCTCAATGGAACTAAACATCACATGTTCTTTTCCAAATAAGTTCTGAAAGACGAAAGATAAAACAACATATCTCAGTGAAATGTCATCTCCTGCATCCAAACTGCTTTCCTTTTATTTTGTAATGGTCTCTAACTCCTTTGATTAAGTGACTAGCTTGTGGTGTTTTGTTTCAATCTTATCAGATTTTCTTAGGGAACTTTCCTATGGAATGTTCACAGAAATGTTAAACTTCCTTTTACCTACTCAATAATTTTCATGTGAAATTTTTGACTGCAAAGCCAGTATAAATCTTGGTTCCCATGAAGTTACTAAAATCTGACTTCAGTCTCTTAATGGCAATACTGAATACTGTAATAATAGCTACTTCTACTTATCTGAAAAAAAAAAAAAAAACAGTGGAGAATGGAAATCATTTATGAGAATAGTGGTTAGCAAACTTTTTCTGTAAAAAGATAGATAGTAATATTTTTGTCTTTGTTAATTTCACATTCTCTGTCACAACTACACAACTCTGCCATTGTCTTGCAAAAGTTGCCGTAAACAATATGTGAACAAATGTGCATGACTCTGTTCTAATAAAACTTTATTTACAGATCAGGTGGCTGGCTGGTCTTAGCCTAAGGACTTCAGATTGCTTAACTCTGGTACAAAAGAAAAGCTCCTCCTTTTCTTGCATTCATTTATTAGTTTGTCCAGCAAACATTTATTGTATATCCCTTACATATCCTATTAATAGTAGACTAGCAATAAACGGATAAACAAGTGAATTTATATCAAGCCAGGTGGCAATAAATGTTACAAAGAAAATGAAAACAGGTGAGTGGGGAGATAGTGAGTGGCAAGGCCTGGTTGGGTGGATTTTATATGGTGGTCCATGTAGACCTCACTAATATGTGACTAATAGGTGACGTGTAGTAGAGAAACCGAGCAAAAGTGCGATAGTGTTGTCTGAGTGAAGAGAAAATCAGGCTAAGGAAACCACATGTGTAGAAACCATGAGATTGAAACAAGCATATCATGGTTGAACAGCAAGACACCTAATGTACTCAGAGTAGGAGAAAGGGAGAGAGTAGTAAAGTAGAATTTGAAGCCAGTATAAAGAGTGTGTTGAGGGAATGGCATTTAGGGAATGCAGCATATGGTCCCTTTATGGTATTTTAAAAATTCTTGTTTTCTGTCCTAATAAGGTACAAAATCACTGGAATTTGTGAGTACTGAGGTGACATGATGCATTATGTTTTATATGAATAACCCTGGTTGCTTTGTTGAGAATAGATGACGGAGAGGCAAAAGTGGCAGTGGGGAGAAGTTTCGGGAGCTATTGCAACAATCTAAGTGAAATGTTGTGGTGACTTAGGTGAGGGCAGTAGCTGTGTAGGTAGTGAGAAGTTGTATAAGCACTGATTACTATTATGTGAGCTTTTGGGAATAAAACCAGAAAGCAATTTCTATTAAACTAAATCTGAAAAGTGTAAGTGCAATACATTGTTATAAAAATTGTCATGTACTATATAAATAATCTTTTCACCTTAAGATATTTTGATTTCTTTTGTTATAAGTTAATATTGCCAAATAAAAGAAAATGATCAACACTCACAAAAAGATAAGCATCATAAAGCTTAATACATTTTATTGGATTTACACCTGAAAAAATCCTGGCTACAACCTTTACAGCATATGAAGAAAAGGGATAGGAAAAAAATTTCCTATCTTAGAAATTGGTTCAAGAGAAAGGAGGTTAGAGGAATGTTCCTGGGCCCTCCCTCTTACCAGGTGAAGACGGTGTCCTGACTGCATTATTGGAAAAATTCTGGCCTGATTAATCCTTATTTGGCTACTTCGCAAAATTGTTTTAATGATGATGCTGGCATGTTTCTTGCCTTGTGATCATCTTTTGAAAGGTTTATTAACAATATTGAGGAGCCTTTAACAATGAAGTATTAGCTGAATTTTCTGAGTGCTGTTTAATAAATGACTGTCAGTAATAAATGTTAATGCATTGAGTAAAGACTTTGCTAAAAATAAAATCTACAAAACTTAGAATTTCTTAAATGAATACTAATTTAATATATTAACAATAGGTCTACATATATCTAACTTTCACTATCTGAATAAAGCAATAAAAGAAATATGTAGGAGGATCCCACTTAAGTTGTGAGAGTCTCTCAACCCCACATTTTAAATAATTGCTTTTACTTTAAATTTCTTTAGAAATGGTAGTTAACATTTTTGAATGTTAAGGGATAGCTAATGTTTCTCACTACATTCATCTAAAGAGATGCTAATCATACATTTAAACGGAATACTATTTATCAAAACATTCATGCCAACTTTGGAAATGGCAATATTAGCAGAATCTAAAGGATTTTTGTCCTTTTAAAAATCTTGATATTGTTATGATTGTTTAAAATATTTTATGTTCAGAATGGAGGGATATATTTATTATAATAAATATTACTCAGCTAGAAGTAATGACATTATTTCTACAAAAGATATTTTGATACTGTTTTACTCAAGGCCATAGAAAAATATTTGGAGAGGAAAGAACATTAAATATATGTGTTATCATAAATTAATGAGTTATATTTCATTACTTTGTACAATGAGATATTTTGGTTTTCTATACACCTAACGTTGTTGTCTATACACCTAACATTCTGATTGATGATACGGCCAATAAAGAGCACTAGTTAAGGCCTCTGGCCTCAGAGAGCTTAGAGGAAGAGTCATACCTAAAACAATACAGTATAGTTAAGTAGGAAAAATAATTCGTGTTTTTGAAAGAAAAACAAGAGGTGGTTGATGCAGTTTAGAAGGTATGTGGAAGGGTTCATCAAGAAAATAGGAGTTGAACTGATCTTCACGTGATGTGGAACATTGAGGTGGCTCTTTTAGTTTTAGAGAATTACCATGAAAAGTATTGAAACGACATAAATGTCACATGCCTGAAATGAGGAGATTTACTCTGTTGGATTCAAAATTACTTATGAGTCTCCCTGTATTTGTTACCAAGATGCTGGAAAATGACTAATAAGGGAGAGAAACACTGATAAGTAGAAGATATTGCGAGAGATAGTCTGATGAGAATTTCCATTCTCATACAATTAGGAGTACATAATATCATTTTGAATCTTGGATTTTCTTTAATTTAATTAAATACCAATGCATTTATTTTATTCACAATCGATGGCTTATGTGACTTACATAATCATAAAGATTTGTAATAGCACTAATTCTAATTATATGTATTGTTTCTGTGTCTACACGATTTGGTAAAAGTCAGTTTTCTAAGGAGAGAGAGAGGAGAAAGAAAGAGAACTCGGGATCATTGTAAAGTAACCTCAATGGCTGAGCGTTGCTAGTTTCCTGAGGTAAAAAAATCTTGATTAAAAAATCAATTAAGAAAAAAAAATCAATTAAGGCTTCTCTGGTGGCGCAGTGGTTGAGAATCTGCCTGCTAATGCAGGGGACACGGGTTCGAGCCCTGGTCTGGGAGGATCCCACATGCCGCGGAGCAACTAGGCCCGTGAGCCACAATTACTGAGCCTGCGCGTCTGGAGCCTGTGCTCCGCAACAAGAGAGGCCGCGACAGTGAGAGGCCCGCACACCGCGATGAAGAGTGGCCCCCGCTTGCCGCAACTAGAGAAAGCCCTCGCACAGAAACGAAGATCCAACACAGCCAAAAATAAAAATAAATTAATTAATTTTTAAAAAAATCAATTAATATTAATTTTTAAAAATGCTTTAGAATAACTGAACTGACACCTAACTCTGCCCAACCTCTCCGTTTAGAAACAGGAATTTAGTGGTAGGTCTAAAGTTCATGAAATGCAAACTTGTAACCTGGGGCGGGGGCGTGGGGTGGAGTCAGGTGGGATCTGTTGAGTAGAGCAACTGAAAACGATTGAAGGCTCACTTTAAAGGAGTGAATGAAGTTAAGCATATGGATCATGTGGGAATCAGCATAGTGCCCCTCCAACCAAAGATGTTTATGACCTAATCTCAGCAAAACAGTGTCTGCAGAGGTGATTAAGTTAAGGATCTTGAGAAGGGGAGAATATTCTGGATACTGGATGGGCCCAACGTAACCATAAATGTCTTTATAAGAGACAAAGGGAAATGTGAAATTCAGAAAAGGAGATGTGAGGAAGGAGCAGAGGTCAGAGTGATGGGACCTGGCTTAAAGGGGCCTAGGCTTAGGGCCAGGGGATATGGGGAGCCTCTCCAAGCTGGAAAAGACAAAGAAGCAGATTCTCCCCTGAGCCTCTGGTTTCCAGCATACACCTTGATTTCGACACTGTGAGGCTCCGGTTGAACTTTTGATCTCCAGAACTATAGGTAATGACTCTATAGTTTTAAGCTACTAAATCTGTGGTAATTTTTTTTTTTTTTAATAGCAGCAATAAGAAACCATGCTAAAGGAAGCCTTAATGATGTTCTACTATCAATACAATTTCTGAGGGGGTGGAGGAAGTAAACACGTATTTTACAGGGTAGCACATAATAGAGCTCAGAGAGGAACTGTAAAAGTGTTTATTTTCCCTGAAAGGTCTCTATTTGGAGAAAAGATTAAGTAATAGAAGGAAGGTCATACTGGTAACAAGTTCCAGAATGCATAAAAAAGATCTCCTTGAAACTCTCATCTGATCTTATTTACCAAACTCTTCCCCTTATCTTTTCATCCAAACTTCTACAAAGTTATCTACACTTCTTATCTATAATTTAATACTTTTATTTGTTCTTCATTTGACAGCCCTATAGTTTTACCTTTACAACTAGATTGCAGTTGATCTAGCACTGATTACCAATAATCATCAGATTTCTTACATGATTTTCATTGTTATTTTCCCCCCATTTAAAGCCAGATGAAAAAACATAAAGAAAAAAACATATTCTATGAGAAACATAGAAGGGATTATTTTTGAACCTCTTGAGTTGCAAACAGAAGCTTTTTCTATAAAATGTGGAATATAATGAACCATGGGTATGCTGACCATCAGAGTAGGTACTTGACAGGCAGTACCAAAGAAACAAATTACTGCATGATTTTTATATGAAGCACTTGAGTATTTATTATTATATAGATTATGACTTCAAGATGCATTAAAGCCCCAAAAGTTGGGGCTTTTGTCGATGTTACCATTAATTCTTCATATCCTTACATTAAGATTACAGACTATAAAAGAAACAAAAAAACTTATATCACAACAGCTTTATACCCCCAATATTATAGGGGGGATGAGTTAAAATGTGAGAAAACAACTGAGAGTGAGAACATGAAATAGCAATTCTGCTGGGACTTATGTTCTGCATAGGTCAGTGGAATTATCTGCATAAGGTAGCAAAAGTTTTGCAAAAGCTAAATCAAGGCAAGAAGGTGGAAATGTCCACAGGCTTCTATCCCACCTGAATCAGGTTTGCACATATAGCTTTAAGTATTGCATACACAATATTGTGAATATTGCATGCAGTGGTATTTAAGTATGAGAAAAACAACTTTTTTTCCATATAAATGATTAAACCATGTTGGACAGAGTAAACTTTTTAGAAGTTTGACACAATTGTTTTGCTTTATTATATAGGTTATCAAAACATTTAAAAATATTGTCCAATATAACATTTAGGAAATGAAAAGAGATATTAATTACTGCATTAAAAAGGTATCTACCTAATTTTTAGTATTCATGTTAATAAAACTAATTATCAATTATCAATGAAGTATCTGGCATTTATGATAATTTAAAGAACATAATAACTGCTGTTCTGATAATAGTAATTATACTGTTATTTCCAATTAACATATAAAAGTATAATTACCATGATATTGTTGGGGGAACAGTTGATAAACATATGGATTTTTTTAATTGAAGTATAGTAGATTTACAATATTGTGTTAGTTTCAGGCGTGTAGCATAGTGATTCATTTTTTTTCTGATTATATTATTATAGGTTATTACAAGATATTGAATATAATTCCCTGTGCTATACAGTAAATCCTTGTTACTTATCTATTTTATATATACTACTTTGTATCTGTTAATCCCATACTCTTAATTTGTCTCTCCCTCCCCTCCCCTTTGGTAATCATAAGTTCATTTTCTATGACTGTCAGTCTGTTTCTGTTTTGGGTATAGATTCATTTGTATTATTTTTTTAGAATCCACATATAAGTGATACCATATAGTACTTGTCTTTCTTTGACTTACTTCACTAAGTGCAATATTCTCTAGGTCCATCCATGTTGTTGCAAATGTCAGTATTTCATTCCTTTTTATGGCTGAGTAATATTTCACTGTATATATATCAGGCCTTCTTAAGCCAATTATCTGTTGATGGGCACTTGGGTTGTTTCCATATCTTGGCTATTGTAAATAGTACTGCTATGAACATTGTGGTACATTGTATCATTTTAATACATGGGGGATTTTTAAATTAATTTATATTTACAGTTTTATGCTATAATTCTTTCCAAATTATTTTTACTTATTTAGGCCTAGATAATGTTTCAAAAGGGACATTATAATGAACAAAGGAATTTAATTTTCTTTCAATATTAGCAATGTAACTGATAAGTTACATTGGATTCTCATTTTCTTTTAAATCTGGCAGGTGAGAAAGAGTAGGATGAAGGAAAACCTTTAAGTTTGGTCTTGCTAGAGTTCATTTTCATAGTGACACCACAAGGGAAGTATCCCAGCACCCAATTTTTTCTGCTCCTAAAATATTTTGACAGCTGGTAGTAAAATTGTCAGGAAGCACTTTTATAAACACATCTGATTACTTTTTCTTTTTTTTAAATCATCTTTATTGGAGTATAATTGCTTTACAATGTTGTGTTAGTTGCTGCTGTATAACAAAGTAAACCAGCTATATGTATACATATATTACTTTTGAAATTTATTTTTCTCTTGTTTGTCTTTCTTTCTTTCTTTCTTTCTTTCTTTCTTTCTTTCTTTCTTTCTTTCTTTCTTTCTTTTCTTTCTTTCCTTTCTTTCTTTCCCCTCCCTCCCTCCCTTCCTTCCTGTTTATTGCAGTAGATCTATTTTCTGTCATAACGCTGTTAGTTGAGCATGTCAGAAAGATTAGGAAAGAGTTCATTTGCTGTTTATATTCACAGCCACAGGTGTACACTGTGAATATAAACTGTTTGCACTGGAAAACACCCCATAATTCATTTAAGAAGTCAGTGCAAAATAGACCCGATTAAAGACAACAGAGACAAGTGAAATACAAAATGAGGACAATTTATTATTTTGCTATGCTCTTATCTGTGATTTGTTTTCACTCTTGGTTTCTAAGTGTCATGTACATGCCAAGGGAAAATTATAAAAGAAACAAATAACTAATTATTAGGCAGTAAAAAGGAGAGAGGAAAAAAATACAGTCACCTACAGGTGTTCTCTTCACACACATTCTACTTAGCAGCAAGTTGATGTTGTCTGTTTTATAGTCTCTCACATACTCCTGCTGAATTCTGTAGATTGCTTATAATGACTGAACTTCTTGGGAATGCTTTAAAGAAGCCTCTTCAAATTTGAGCACTTTGCTCAGTAGGCTGCTTTGACAGAAAGTGCCAATTACAGACACTAGAAAAAGGATTGGGAGAATTTGTCTAAAAAAAAAATCACACAAAAACATTTTATTAATATGAGTTAAAACAAAGGAACAGATGATAACATTAGAATCACAGTTCGAATTTTATGTACAGTTTATAAAAATATTCCTGAGACTCAATAGAGTTAAGAGAAAAAACAAAAGAACTTTTAACATATATGTAAATCTATAAAAATAGACAAATCTAAAGCAAATAGGGAAATAATAATGAAGAGATTTTTTTTTTTTGATGAGATATTTTTAAAACATTTATATATTCTTGAAATTTATGTCCATCTTATAAATGCAGTGTAATCTGCAGCCATCTAATGAATTTATAATCACTAATATTGTTCCTGTAAATATTCGTGAGACAGAAAATGTATTTATCCAAATATAAAAATAGATATATTCCCAGAGGAAAAATGCAAAGAATACACAAAACAGAAATTATAGGATTGTTATTTTTAAGAGAAAAAATATATATACTTTCTATTACTCTGATCAGGGAATAATAATACTATTCAATTATTTCTATCAGGACTTATAGTAGTACAACATGAGAGGCAACTACATACTTCTGTGACTAAAGAGCAATTTATAAATATTATTCTTACATCACAGTCTTACCTTGATTACATTTTATATTGTATGTTTAGAATGTTAATGTACTGAGACAATTTGCATTCCCACTAAAATATTTAAAAACTAAAATTATTCTTTATATCAGAATCTGTAAGGTCAAATAAATTCGATCCCTTTTACCAGCATTAATGAGATTGTTTGGGGTGAAAACAATCTGATCTCTCTCTGAGTACATTTAATGAGGCAGATGATACAACCATGCCTTTCTTTTTTAATATTCTGCTTCCTGTGAAATGGACCCATTTACAGTAATAATATAAATAACAAATAGTAAAAATAGTAATAGTTCAAATTAAGGTTAAATAAGGGCTTGTCTAAAATATAAAAATATTTGTAATGAAATAAAGTTATATTCAATATGATTCAATTGATAATTTTGTCAACAAAACAACTAAATGGAAGAATTGATAAAATATAACAATATTTTGAAGGGTTATACAAAAAGCGAGAAGATTGAATAATTTTATGTTCAAAACAAGAAGGGCTAAAGAATCTAGAGAAAGAACAGAGTAATGAATAAAAAATTACTTTTCATTTCTTACATCCTTGAATACCTGAAATTTCAATACTTGAAATTTTAAAAACATATAAATGTGTTTAAATTTAAATAGAGAGGTATGATTTAGTTCTACTTCCCATCCCCCCCAAAACCTAACAAATAGTACTTAGAATGTCATATTAAATGTTATTTAAAAAATCAATTTAAACACAGATATATATATTATTTGACTTGAATAAATAGAAAGACAACCTGTCCCTAACTAAGAAGAAGGAATGTCATAAGGAGAACAAATCTCATCAAATTAATATAGTATCAATCAAAATGTCAAATGAATTTTTTGGGAAGTTATTATTTTTTTAATTAATTAATTTATTTATTTTTGGCTGCATTGGGTCTTCGTTGCTGTGCATGGGCTTTCTTTAGTTGCGGCAAGCGGGGGCTAGTCTTCGTTGTGGTGCGCAGGCTTCTCATTGCAGTGGCTTCTCTTGTTGTGGAGCATGGGCTCTAGGAGCACGGGCTTCAGTAGTTGTGGCACTCAGGTTCAGTAGTTGTGGCTCACGGGCTCCAGAGCACAGGTCAGTAGTTGTGGCGCACAGGCTTAGTTGCTCCACGGCATGTGGGATCTTCCTGGACCAGGGCTCAAACCCATGTCCCCTTCACTGGTAGGCAGATTCTTAACTACTGTGCCACCAGGGAAGTCCTGGAACTTATTTAATAATTCTAAATTTCACGAAAGATGAAGAATTAGAATAGTCAAGACATATTAAAGCTTACCTGAAGAATAATATGGGGAGGCCCATTATCAGTTATGAAATGTACCTTAAACCTGCATTAAAAAACTAAGTTGAATAAACAATGTGTGTGACAGACAAACTTTTGCTCATTTAATAATAAAAGCTGACATTTATTTAATGCTTACTTTGTATTCTAAGTGTTTCAGTATATTACACACTAGTTAGTACCTCTAAGGGAAATACAATGATTATCTCAATTTTATAGTTGTGTAAACTAAGGCTTACTGAAATTCATATCTTGCCCAAAATCAAGGTAACACAGCTAACTAGCAGCAAGGGTGGCAGTCTGCCATCAGAAGAGTATCCTAAACGACAAAGTCATTGGAATTGATCCATTGACCAGACAGGCCCTCCCCTACTTGATCTCATAGCAAACACATTAATTTTTCAAGCATTTTTCAAGCTGTGGTAAATAATTTCTTTTCAAATAATATGTAATTAGGCTATAGAATCCTTTGTATTTTAAATTCTTAAGCCATGTTTCACTTGAATGCTGGTTCTTAAGTCCCATGATTCACATTGTTTGAATGTTGTATTTTTACCTCAACTCTGGAATCTATTTTTTCATTTTATTTTTATGAATGTATATTTGTTGTATACCATTATACAAGTTATAGGTGTACAATATAGTGATTCACAGCTTTTAAAGGTTATAATCCATTTATAGTTATTATAAAATATTGGATATATTCCCCATGTTGTACAGTATGCCTTTGTAGCTTATTTTATACCTCATAGTTTGTACCTCTTAATCTCTTACCCCTGTATTGCCTCTTCCCCCTCCCCTCTCCCTACTGGTAACCACTAGTTTGTTCTCCATATCTGTAAGTCTGCTCCTTTTTTGTTATATTCACTAGTTTGTTATATTTTTTAGATTCCACATATAGTGATACTATACAGTATTTTTCTTTCTCTGTCTGACTTATTTCACTTAGCATAATTCTCTCCAAATCCATCCATGTTTGCTTCAAATGGCAATATTTTGTTCTTTTTTATGGCTGCATAGTATTCCACTGTGTCTATCTATCTATCTATCTATCTATCTATCTATCTATCTATCTATCATCTATCTATCACATATATATATATATATATCACATCTTCTTTATCCATTCATATGTTGATGGACATTTAGGTTGCTTCCATATCTTGGCTACTGTAAGTAATGTTGCTAAAAACATTAGGGTGCATATATCTTTTTGAATTAATGTCTTTGGGGTTTTTTTTGGATACATACCCAGGAGTGGAACTTCTGGATCATATGGTAGTTCTATTTTTAGTATTTTGAGGAACCTCTATACTGTTTTCCACAGTGGCTGCACCAATTTAAATTCCCACCAACAGTGTACGAGGGTTCTCTTTTCTCCACACCCTCTCCAAAATTTGTTATTTGTGTTCATTTTGATGATAGCCATTTTGACAGGTGTGAAGTGATACCTCATTGTGGTTTTGATTTGCATTTCCCTGATGATTAATGATGTTCAGCATCTTTTCATGTGCCTTTTGGCATCTGCATTTCCTATTTGGAAAAATGTCTATTCAGTTCTTCTGCCCATTTTTTAATTTGGTTGTTTGATTTTTGATGCTGAGTTATATGATTGTATATGTTGGTTATTAACCCCTTACCTGTCACATCATTTGCAAATATTTTCTCCCATTCAGTAGGTTGGCTTTTCATTTTGTCGATGGTTTTCTTCACTGTGTAAAAGCTTTTAAGTTTAATTAGGCCCCATTTTTTTATTTTTGCTTTTATTTAAATTGCTTTAGGAGACAGATCCAAAAAAATATTGCTGCTATTTAGGTCAAGGAGTGTCCTGCCTATATTTTCCTCTAGGAATTTTATAGTATCCAGTCTTACACATAGGTCTTTAATCCATTTTGAGTTTGTTTTTGTATATACTGTTACAGAACGTTCTAATTTCATTCTTTTACACATAGCTGTCCAGTTTTCTCAGCACCACTTATTGAAGATACTGTCTTTTCTCCATTGTATATTCTTGCCTCCTTTGTCATAGATTAATTAACCATAAGTGTGTGGGTTTATTTCTGGGCTCTTTATCCTGTTCCATTAATCTTTGTGTCTGTTTCTGTGCCACTACAACATTGTTTTGATTACTGTAGCTTTGTAGTATAGTCTGAAGTCAGGGAGAGTGATTCCTCCTGCTCTGTTCTTCTTTCTGAAGACTGTTTTGGCTATTTGGGATCATTTGTGTTTTGATACAAATCTTAAAATTATTAAAACTAAAAGATGGTTCTTTGAAAAGATAAACAAAATTGATAAACCTTTAGCCAGACTCATCAAGAAAAAAAGGGAGAGGGCCCAAATCAATAAAATCAGAAATGAAAAAGAAGTTACAACTGACATCACAGAAAAACAAAGGATCATAAGAGACTATATGAACAACTGTATGCCAATAAAATGGAAAACCTAGAAGAAATGGACAAATTCTTATAAAGGTACAATCTCCCAAGACCGAACCAGGAAGAAACAGAAAATATGAACAGACCAATTACCAGCAATGAAATTGAATCAGTAATTTAAAAACTCCCAACAAATGAAAGTCCAGGACCAAATGCCTTCACACGAATATTCTACCAAACATTTAGAGAAGATTTAACACCTATCCTTCTCAAAGTATTCAGAAAAATTGCAGAGGAAGGAATACTTATGAGTTCATTCTGTGAGGCCAGCATCACCCTGATACCAAAACCAGACACAAATATCACAAAAAAAGAGGAAACTACAGGCTGATATCACTGATAAACATAGATGCAAAAATCTTTAACAAAGTACTAGCAGACTGAATCCAACAATACGTTAAAAGGATCATACACCATGTTCAGGTGGGATTTATCTCAGGAATGCAAGGATTTTTTAATATCCACAAATCAATCCAGTGTGATACAACACATTAACAAATTGAAGAATTAAAACCATATGATCATCTCATTAGACGCAGAAAAAGCTTTTGATAAAATTCAACATCCAATTATGATAAAAACTCTTCAGAAAGTGAGCATAGAGGAAACATAGCTCAATATGATAAAGAACATATATGATAAACCCACAGCTGATACCATCCTCAACGGTGAAAAGCTGAAAGAATTTCCTCTAAGATCAGGAACAAGTCAAGGATGTCCATTTTTGCCACTTTTATTTAACATAGTTTTGTATTTGGAGGTGCTAGTCACTTTTACCCAATTTAATTTATTCCCTGTGAGAACAGGAACATACAAGCATTTTGCATGTTTTCTGAGAAACACAGCTTTAAAATTTTACATGCAGTCAGTTCAGCATATAGGCAAAATAAATAAAATATTTGAGCCTATTTTTCACCTGAATTCCTATAACAAAGATCACATTTATAAATGAGGATGGAGTTAAAAAATATATGTTGAGGGCTTCCCTGGTGGCGCAGTGGTTGAGAATCTGCCTGCCAATGCAGGGGACACGGGTTTGAGCCCTGGTCTTGGAAGATCCCACATGCCGCGGAGCAACTGGGCCCGTGAGCCACAACTACTGAGCCTGCGTGTCTGGAGCCTGTGCTCCGCAACAAGAGAGGCCACGATAGTGAGAGGCCCGCACACCGTGATGAAGAGTGGCCCCCGCTTGCCACAACTAGAGAAAGCCCTCGCCCAGAAACGAAGACCCAACATAGCCGAAAATAAATAAATAAATAAAATAAAAATTAAAAAAAAAAAATATATATATATGTTGAAAAATATTAGCAGATAGAGATCAAATTTAGCACAAGAAATCCCAACAATAACATCAGAGTTAACTTTGTCTCCATTTTCTAGAAAGACTATAAGCAAATAGGGCTGCTTTGAGTGGTAGAAGAATTGAACCATAGAGAATATCTCATCAGACTTATAAAATAAATGAAATTTCTCCTTTTGCTTACAGTAAAAGATATAAATTGGCAGCCTGTTACTCCATACATGTGTTTTAGCCTTCACTCCTCACTTCTCACCTTTAGCCACCACGTACACCACACACACATAAAATATAGATTCCTTTTCTGGCATCTGACACTTCCTACTTCTGAGGAATCTAAAAGAGGAGAGTTTAACAAGGTTTTAAGAAAGGACTTGAATTTCCTCACTCTCAGAGAGGCTTGGTAAAGTTTATTGTATGATTATATTCTTTGCATGTTTTTATTTTATTTTATTTTCCCCATTGCCCTGTATAATTTTAGCCTCTTTTGAGGTTCAAGCTAGTAAAACCTTATTGTCATGAGCAAGCGAGAGAAAGACATTCAAATAGTTTTACCAGATTAAAATTTGGTTCCACATTAAAGAAGCATTCTTAATGTTTACTCTCAAGCTACTGTTTCTAACAGTATCATCTTGTTAAATATTTCTTAAAGCCTATTTTGTCAAAGCTGTTCAAAATACTCCTCCCTCTGAAGAAGTTTTAGGCATTTTTTGGGGGGCATTATGTTTGATATTATTTTCTCCAAATATGTTTTAAGAGATATGCCAAAAACTCTCTTACATAACCGTATTTTTGCTTCTGCCTTGTCTTTCATATACATGAGTATTTTTTAACGGTATATATTCATCTTTATGTTGCTTTAAAAAATAACAATTGCCAGAATAACTTTATTATTATTTTCTATTTATTTTCTGATCCTTACCAATGGACTTTTTAGTTGTATGCTGTATTGACTCTCTGAATTCATCATACATATGTTTTGAGCTCTTTTGTTTGGAGACTATGATTCAATTCTCTATTTCATTTCATTTTATGGAGACTATTTTCTGAGGAGTTTCATCTGTAATATACTTGTTATTTTTCATTAGTTTCAGGGAGTAGAGGAGGTAGAGATGTGTTTCCTCTGTTATTCAGACATTCAAGGTGAAATTCTGAATAAGACATTATAAGGGTAATACGCATTTCTGAAAGACACTTTACTGTGGATGATGATTATGGGAGCACTCTAAAGGAAAGTATCATTCTGTATTACAAAGATTTGTTAGGAAAGATGAAAAACTATTAGAAATGTTGATGTAAATAATTTCTTAATTTAGACTGTCTTTGTCACCATGCTTTGTGGCCACAAGCAAAATATCATGGAACTTGTTTCACACACAAAAACTTTTAATTTGGAAGTACAGATGAAAAGTTGTCAAATAAAGAGAATCTAGTTGGTGTATAACTGGCTGGCAGCACCTTACAAGTTTCACATGAGCAAAATAAGACTCTCAGATTTGTGGGTCCTAGTAATTGAGGCCATTATTTGACTAAATGCATAAAGGATCTAAGGAAAAAATCTTAGGAGCAAAATATATCAGAATTCAAAATTTATTCATTTTAACTTGATATGCTGAGAAAGAAAATTGATAACAGGCATTATTTCAGGCTGCTCCAAAGTTGTAAATTTATACTAAAGTAAAATTATTCACTGCAAAAATTACTCAGAATGTTTAGGATAAGGACAAAGCAAGTTAGATATCTTTAAGATATTTTAATCAAGCATTGGATGTGAGATAATTTATTAATCTCACCTGCAAATACAGGATATTCTGTACTTTTAAAAAATGGCAAAAACACTGTTCAAGATTCAACTTTCCAATTTTTGTTTTTACCTAACCCCAAAAATGCTTTTACTTCATACTAAGGAGGTTAACATTAAGAGATCCCAACTATCATTTCATTATTGTTATTGGTGCCTTTTAGAAGATAAAGCATGATCCCTGTCAACATATATATGAAACATTCCCATCGCATTTGCAAACCATCTCTTCCCCAGATGGTTAAGCATACCCAGTTATCTTGAATTACTAGCTCTATTTTAGATGTAGGCATTTTCTGGCCTTTCTGAAACTTAAGCATTCTCATTTTTATGTTCTCTATTTGGAATACTCTGAGTATACAGTTTTATATAAGGTTAAGGTAATAAATATATTATAACTAACTTATTCAGTGTAAATGGAAATTGAAATTCATCTTATTTGGCTAAAATTAATTTGACCAAAAGCAATTTGGTAAGCATAAAAGTCAACAATAAGTATCCTGAAATATTGATGCTTTGATTATTCTTAATTTTGATGCAACAATGCTTGGACTTACATAAAACTCTTTAGTCATTTTACATATACTTGTAGTTTTCTTGTATTCAGAATTTTACCATATTTTAAGAATATTTTTGTTTCTATTTTAATTTTTAAACAATAATTTCTCATATTTGTTATTACAAATATTTAAAATCACTCAATGCCTACTAAAATCACCAATGTCTACTAAAATCACTAAATGTCTACTTTGTACATGTGAAACTTGTAAGGTGCTGCTGCCCGTTATTATCAACTTGGGACTTGATTGTTATGTGTTGAAAATTTAGAGGATTAACTACTAGAAATATCTATATTTTTGTAAGGTTATCTTTTATCTATCTAGCAACCATTTTTTCTAATTATATATAATATAATATATATATTATATATAAAATGAATATGGAGAGAGAGAAAAAGGTATTTGAAAGTCTATTTATCAATTTCTGGAGGGCAGAGTGAGAATACTACTTAAATGCTCATTTTGTCCACTTATATTTTGTTTACTTTACTTTCGTTAAAATACTAAAAATGATATAAACTTCGGAAATAATATTCTTCTATGATACAATATTTATTTGGCTTAGTCTATTCCCTATTGTTATACATTTATCTTATGGAAGCTAATTGTGCATTAACTATACATATCCGAAAAACTAATTAATGTCAAATATTTTTTGTTTACTTAGAGATGCTTAGATATCTACATGCAGTTTGTGATATATACATATTACTTGGTTCTCTGACATGAAACAATTCAAAAATTGGCAGAAAAAGCATGTAAAGAATGTGGATCTTTAACTGGATAAGTGATTAACTACATTAAAAGATATATTAATAACAAACAAATGAGGTCAATTTAGTTGAAGGGCCTTGTAGTGGAAAAGTAAGAATAGGAAGTAAACAAATTTTATCTGTGCTGTCAGGAATTCTAGATTACCATAAGCTGCTAACTGGACACAGGTGGCTGTTTTCTCAGGAGAGCACTTCATAATAGGTTTTAAATGAGAAAATGAGAATCATCAGTTTTAGATACTTTTGAAATCTCACAAGTGTGAAAGCCTTCATACATCATAACTGAAATAATGGGAAGTGATTAATAATTGTCATTGACATAAATGAGTTGCCAGATGCATCTAATCCTCAAGTGAGCAGGAAAAAAAAATGCAAAAGAACTTCATAAAATGTGTCATAACAGATTGTGGCAATTTATGTTAAACCAAAGAAATGATTTCAATTTCCAAAATAAAGTACTTTTAGAAAGGTAAGTTATTTATTTTAAGAATATAACAAAGTTCCATATTTTAACATTTGAAGATTATATTTTGTCTTCTATCTCAAAGCATAATTATAAACAAACCAAAGCAATAAATGGACAAAAAATAATAAATGCCTCAATTAACAAAGACAATAATGGAATGTATAAATGTAGCCCAGTTAAAATAATAGGACATAAAAAAAAAACCTCTTAATAGGAGTATCTGTTTACTGAGAAATTTTTTAAATAATTTATTTGATTTTAATTTGAAAGCTAACTACTAATTTAGTTAACTTATGCTATGATGCATGTCATTGGGTGGTTATTATTAAATTTAAATTTTAGAAAATCTTGTTACAATACCAAGTTTTGCTTTTCCTAAGGGAAAGCCAATCTCAGGCAATAACTCAACATTTTTAAAATTAATTAATCTATTTATTTATTTATTTATTGAAGTATAGTTGATTTACAATATATTTGTTTCAGGTGTACAATATAGCAATTCAAAAATTTTATAGGTTATGCTCCATTTAAAGTTATTACAAAATAATGGCTATACTTCTCTGTGCTGTATAATATATCCTTGTTGCTTATTTTATACATAGTAGTTGGTATAAATACCCCTATTTTGCCCCTCCCCCGTCCCTTTTCCCAATGGTATCAACATTTTAATATATTTTATGAAGAATCTTTTTTTTCTTGTGTAGCTGAGCCACAATAAAAGAATAATAAAATCATATTTAATAAATAATAACAATTCAGCCATTTTACTAATCAAGTAAATTTTGGTCTCATGTCAAATAAACATTATGACTCTCAGTGCTCCTCAGTTCCAAAAATGGCACTTCCCTGGTGGCACAGTTGTTAAGAATCTGCCTGCCAATGCAGGGGACACGGGTTCAAGCACTGGTCCAGGAAGAACCCGCATGCTGTGGAGCAGCTAAGCCCGTGCGCCACAACTATTGAGCCTGTGCTCTAGAGCTGGCGAGCCACAACTACTGAAGCCCTCGTGCCTAGAGCGTGTGCTCCACAACAAGAGAAACAACTGCAATGAGAAGCTCGTGCACTGCAATGAAGAATAGCCCCCACTTGCCACAACTAGAGAAAGCTCGCGCGCAGCAACAAAGACTCAACGCAGCCAAAAATAAAATAAATAAATTTATTTTAAAAAAATGTGTATTATTTAAAATATTCACCAATGTTTACATTTTATCTTTTATTGGTGGGCATGATAGAGATTTTCTAATTAGATCGGTGTCCCACCCCAATGTTTTTGGGTTACTGGTGACTGATCCAGACATTGGAATATTTTATATGCTCTATAGTTTACTTAATAGTAATGAGTATGACATACATTGTGTTACTTGGTTTAATCAATTTTTTGTTTAAAAATATATTTTTAAACATTTATCATATGTGCATGTGTTTTTTTTTGTGTATCTTTGGGATTTACCAAACAGAAGACACTGTATTCTGAGTAACATAAAGTTATATAACGTGTGGTGTTCTTCAACTAAAAGCTTTGAAACAAGTAGAAACTGGTAATTTTCTCTACTTTAGTATTAAATATAGATAACTCTAAAATCAATTTTTTCAAAATAAAACTGGCTCTTAAATGCTCATTTAGTAGTTAACTCATCAGTCTGCCACCTGAATTCAATACACTCTAAGTGAAACTGATCATCTCTTCTAAAATACCTATTCTTTCTGATTTTCCTATCTCCTTCAAAAAGGGGATAATCTCTTCTTTTGTTACCTCCTTTGTGTTGGCTGGAATATCACTTGATCGCTGAAAGTAGAGGAGCCATTTTGAATGATAAGTTAGCCTTGGGAACAGAAATAAGGCACCAAGGAACAATGGCATGGATGGGACTTATATTTTTTGTGTTTCAGCAACATTCCATCACTGTCTGATTTTTATAAGTAAATCATGTAAAACTTCTATTTTACCAAATTATTTTCTTTTTGTCACTCACGTTTAAGCATATTTTTTTCACAATATGCATAATTCATTTATTATAATCTACCATCACAGCCATCACAACCAACCAGACCCTCCTGTTTCTAGCCCCACATCTGAGCAATGAAAACCCTTACGCTCTTTGTCAAAGCAGTGGAACCAGCAGTTATTTCCAGAAGAGTATGCTTTGCTTGGCACTGGAGCAACTCAGAACAAGGCTATAGCTCATCAATCCTAGAGAAATGGCAGAGTAAATACCATGGCTGAGAAAGCAGACACAACAGTGGAAATGTAAAACACCCTTTAAGGGTTCTGCAAACCCTGGAGTGGGAGTATCTTGCTGTGAACTGGAATTTCTACATAAAATTGGGAGAAGATAAAAGATAATGTGGGTTTGCTTTGTTTTACTCATATGTATTTGAGAATTAGACTGACCTACAGTTTTTGCTTTATTTAATCAGTTATAATGCTACTTTACTTAGACATTATCATACTTAGTGAAGTAAGTCAGAAAGAGAAAGACAAATACCATATGATATCACTTGTATGTGGAATCTAAAATATGATTCAAATGGACTTATTTACAAAACAGAAACAGACTCATAGACATAGAGAACAGAATTGTCGTTGCCAAGGGGGTGGGTAGGGGGAGGGATGGATTGGGAGTTTGGGATTAGCAGATGCAAACTATTATATATATATGTATAACTGAATCACTTTGTTGTACAGTAGAAATTAACACAACACTGTAAATCAACTAAACTTCAATAAAATAAATTAAAAAAAGAATGGCAGTAGTATATTTATTCCTATGAGTTCAAATGCATACATTTAATTTTGTTATGAAGTATGTCCCCTACATACGAACCTTCAAATTATGAATTTACAAAGATGTGAACGTGTGTTCCATCAATGTCAGGTGTGAATGAAATTGCAGCTTGCCCTCCATCTCCCACTGCTGAAGAGCCTTCAGCTCTACCATCTCCAATTTCCTCTCCCTCCTCCAGTCAGTAACTCTTCTTGCCTGTTCACTTGATACACAGACCAGCCCCTGTATGCCAGCTGTTGTACTATACTACTGTATTTTTCAAGGTACTGTGCTGTAAGATTAAAAATGTTTTCTTTATTTTTTTTTTCATTTCTGAGCTTTTTTTTTTTGAATTTTATTTATTTTTATATACAGCAGGTTCTTATTAGTCATCCATTTTATACACATCAGTGTATACTTGTCAATCCCAATCTCCCAATTCATCACACCACCACCACCACCCGCCACTGCTTTCCCACCTTGTTGTCCATACGTTTGTTCTCTGCATCTGTGTCCCAATTTCTGCCCTGAAAACCGGTTCATCTGTACCATTTTTCTAGGTTCCACATATATGCGTTAATATGCGATATTTGTTTTTCTCTTTCTGACTTACTTCACTCTGTATGACAGTCTCTAGATTCATCCATGTCTTTACAAATGAACCAATTTCGTTCCTTTTTATGGCTGAGTAATATTCCATTGTATATATGTACCACAACTTCTTTATCCATTCATCTGTCGATGAGCATTTAGGTTGTTTCCATGACCTGGCTATTGTAAATAGTGCTGCAATGAACATTGGGGTGCATATGTCTTTTTGAATTACGGTTTTCTCTGGGTATATGCCCAGTAGTGGGATCGCTGGGTAATGTGATAATTCTATTTGTAATTTTATAAGGAACCTTCATACTGTTCTCCATAGTGGCTGTATCAATTTACATTGCCACCAACAGTGCAAGAGGGTTCCCTTTTCTCCACACCCTCTCCAGGATTTGTTGTTTGTAGATTTTCTGATCATGTCCAGTCTAACTGGTGTGAGGTAGTTTTGATTTGCATTTCTCTAATAATTAGTGATGTTGAGCAGCTTTTCATGTGTGTCCTGGCCATCTGTATGTCCTCTTTGGAGAAATGTCTATTTAAGTTTTCTGACAATTTTTTGATTGGGTTGTTTGTTTTTTAAATATTGAGCTGCATAAGCTCTTTATATATTTTGGAGGTTAATCCTTTGTCCATTGATTCGTTTGCAAATATTTTTTCCCATTCTGAGGGCTGTCTTTTCGTCTTGTTTGTGGTTTCCTTTGCTTTGTAAAAGCTTTTAAGTTTCATTAGGTCCCATTTGTTTATTTTTGTTTTTATTTCCATTACTCTAGGAGGTGGATCAAAAAAGATCTTGCTGTGATTTATGTTAAAGAGTGTTCTTCTTATGTTTTCTTCTAAGAGTTTTATAGTGTCCGGTCTTACATTTAGGTCTCTAATATATTTTGAGTTTATTTTTGTGTATGGTGTTAGAGAGTGTTCTAATTTCATTCTTTACATGTACCTGCCCAGATTTCTCAGCACCACTTATTGAAGAGGCAATCTGTTCTCCATTGTATATCCTTGCCTCCTTTGTCATAGATTAGTTGACCATAGGTGCGTGGGTTTATCTCTGGGCTTTCTATCCTGTTCCATTGATCTATATTTCTGTTTTTGTGCCAGTACCATGTTGTCTTGATTACTGTAGCTTTGTAGTATAGTCTGAAGTCAGGGAGTCTGATTCCTCCAGCTCCGTTTTTTTCCCTCAAGATTGCTTTGGCTATTCGAGGTCTTTTGTGTCTCCATACAAATTTTAAGATTTTTTGTTCTGGTTCTGTAAAAATGCCATTGGTAATTCGATAGGGACTGCATTGAATCTATAGATTGCTTTGGGTAGTATAGTCATTTTCACAATGTTGATTCTTCCAATCCAAGAATGTGGTATATCTCTCCATCTGTTGGTATCATCTTTAATTTCTTTCATCAGTGTCTTATAGTTTTCTGCATACAGGTCTTTTGTCTCCCTAGGTAGGTTTATTCCTAGGTATTTTTTTCTTTTTATTGCAATGGTAAACGAGAGTGTTTCTTTAATTTCTCTTTCAGATTTTTCATCATTAGTGTACAGGAATGCAAGAGATTTCTGTGCAATATGTATACTGCAACTTTACCAAATTCATTGATTAGATCTAGTAGTTTTCTGGTGGAATCTTTAGGATTCTCTATGTATAGTATCATGTCATCTGCAAACAGTGACAGCTTTACTTCTTCTTTTCCAATTTGTATTCCTTTTATTTCTTTTTCTTCTCTGATTGCCATGGCTAGGACTTGCAAAACTATGTTTAATAATAGTGGCAAGAGTTGGTATCCTTGTCTTGTTCCTGATCTTAGAGGAAATGCTTTCAGTTTTTCACCATTGAAAATGATGTTTGCTGTGGGTTTGTCATATATGGCCTTTATTATGTTGAGCTAGGTTCCCTCTATGCCCACTTTCTGGAAAGTTTTTATCATAAATGGGTGTTGAATTTTGTCAAAAGCTTTTTCTGCATCTATTGAGATGATCATTTGGTTTTTATTCTTCAATTTGTTAATATGGTTTATCACATTGATTGATTTGCATATATTGAAGAATCCTTGCATCCCTGGGATAAATCCCACTTGATCATGGTGTATGATCATTTTAATGTGCTGTTGGTTTCTGTTTGCTAGTATTTTGTTGAGGATTTTTGCATCTATATTCATCAGTGATATTGGTCTATAATTTTCTTTATTTGTGATATCTTTTTCTGGTTTTGGTATCAGGGTGATGGTGACCTCATAGAATGAGTTTGGGAGTGTTCCTTCTTCTGCAATTTTTTGAAAGGGTTTGAGAAGGATGGGTGTTAGCTCTTCTCTAAATGTTTGATAGAATTCACCTGTGAAGCCATCTGATCCTGGGCTCTTGTTTGGTGGAAGATTTTTAATCACAGTTTCAATTTCAGTGCTTGTGATTGGTCTGTTTATATTTTCTATTTCTTCCTGGTTCAGTCAGTCTTGAAAGTGTATACCTTTCTAAGAATTTGTCCTTTTCTTCCAGGTTGTCCATTTTATTGGCATAGAGTTGCTTGTAATAGTCTCTTAGGATGCTTTCTATTTCTGCAGTGTGTGTTGTAACTTCTCCTTTTTCATTTCTAATTTTATTGATTTGAGTCCTCTCCCTCTTTTTCTTGATGAGTCTGGCTAATGGTTTCTCAATTTTGTTTATCTTCTCAAAGTACCAGCTTTTAGTTTTATTGATCTTGCTATTGTTTTCCTTGTTTCTGTTTCATTTATTTCTTCTCTGATCTTTATGATTTCTTTCCTTCTGCTAACTTTGGGTTTTGTTTGTTCTTCTTTCTCTAGTTACTTTAGGTGTAAGGTTAGATTGTTTACTTGAGATTTTTCTTGTTTCTTGAGGTAGGCTTGTATAGCTATAAACTTCCCTCTTAGAACTGCTTTTGCTGCATCCCATAGGTTTTGGATCATCGCGTTTTCATTGTCATTTGTCTCTAGGTATTTCATGCGCACTTGAGAAGAAAGTGTAACCTGCTGTTTTGGGATGGAAATTCCTATAAGTATCAATTAAATCTATCTGGACTATTGTTTCATTTAAAGCTTGTGTTTCTTTATTAACTTTCTGTCTGGATGATCTGTCCATTGGTGTAAGTGAGGTGTTAAAGTCCCCCACTACTATTGTGTTATTGTCAATTTCCTCTTTTACAGCTGTTAGCAGTTGCCTTATGTATTGAGGTGCTCCTATGTTGGGTGCTTATATATTTACAATCGTTACATCTTCTTCTTGGATTGATCCCTTGATCATTATGCAGTGTCCTTCCTTGTCTCTTGTAACATTTTTTTTTTTTAATTATTATTTATTTATTTATTTATTTGGCTGTGTTGGGTCTTCGTTTCTGTGCGAGGGCTTTCTCTAGTTGCGGCAAGTGGGGGCCACCCTTCATCGCGGTGCGCGGGCCTCTCATTATCGTGGCCTCTCTTGTTGTGGAGCACAGGCTCCAGACGCACAGGCTCAGTAGTTGTGGCTCACGGGCCCAGTTGCTCCACGGCATGTGGGATCTTCCCAGACCAGGGCTCGAACCTGTGTCCCCTGCATTAGCAGGCAGATTCTCAACCACTGCGCCACCAGGGAAGCCCTCTTGTAACATTCTTTATTTTAAAGTCTATTTTATCTGATATGAGTAAAGCTACTCCAGCTTTCTTTTGATTTCCATTTGCATGGAATATCTTTTTCCACCCCCTCACTTTCAGTCTGTATGTGTCCCTGGGTCTGAAGTGGGTCTCTTGTAGACAGCATATATATGGGTCTTGTTTTTGTATCCATTCAGCAAGCCTGTGTCTTTTGGTTGGAGCATTTAATCCATTCACGTTTAAGGTAATTATCGATATGTATGTTCCTATGACCATTTTCTTAATTGTTTTGGGTTTGTTTTTGTAGGTCCTTTTCTTCTCTTGTGTTTCCCACTTAGAGAATTTCCTTTAGCATTTGTTGTAGAGCTGGTTTGGTGGTGCTGAATTCTCTTAGCTTTTGCTTGTCTGTAAAGCTTTTGATTTCTCCATGGAATCTGAATGAGATCCTTGCTGGGTAGAGTAATCTTGTTTGTAGGTTCTTCCCTTTCATGACTTTTGTGTGTCTTGCCACTCCCTTTCGGCTTGTAGAGTTTCTGCTGAGAATTCAGCTGTTATACTTATGGGAGTTCCCTTTTATGTTATTTGTCATTTTTCCCATGTTGCTTTCAATAATTTTTCTTTGTGTTTAATTTTTGCCAATTTGATTACTATGTGTCTCAGAGTGTTTCTCCTTGGGTTTATCCTGTATGGGACTCTCTGCACTTTCTGGACTTGGGTGGCTATTTCCTTTCCCATGTTATGGAAGTTTTCGACTATAATCTCTTCAAATATTTTCTCTTGTCCTTTCTCTCTTTCTGCTCCTTCTGGGACCCCTATAATGCGAATGTTGTTGCATTTAATGTTGTCCCAGAGGTCTCTTAGGCTGTCTTCATTTTTTTTTTCATTCTTTTTACTTTATTCTGTTCTGCAGCAGTGAATTTCACCATTGTGTCTTCCAGGTCACTTATCCGTTCTTCTGCCTCAGTCATTCTGTTATGTATGATTTCTAGTGTATTTTTCATTTCAGTTATTGTATTGTTCGTCTCTGTTTGTTTGTTCTTTAAGCCTTCTAGTTCTTTGTTAAACATTTCTTCCATCTTCTCGATCTTTCCTTCCATTCTTTTTCTGAGGTCCTGGATCATCTTCACTATCCTTATTCTGAATTCTTTTTCTGGAAGGTTGCCTATCTCCACTTCATTTAGTTGTTTTTCTGGGGTTTTATCTTGTTCCTTCATCTGGTACATAGCCCTCTGCCTTTTCATCTTGTCTATCTTTCTGTGAATGTGGTTTTTGTTCCACAGGCTGCATGATTGTTGTTCTTCTTCTTTCTGCTGTCTGCCCTCTGGTGGATGAAGCTATCTAAGAGGCTTCAGCAAGTTTCCTGATGGGAGGGACTGGTGGTGGGTAGAGCTGACTGTTGCTTTCGTGGGCAGAGTTCAGTAATACTTTAATCCACTTGTCTGCTGATGGGTGCGGCTGGGTTCCCTCCCTGTTGGTTGTTTGACCTGAGACGACCCAACACTGGAGCCTACCAGGGCTCTTTGGTGGGGCTAATGGAGTACGCTGGGAGAGCTCATGCCAAGGAATACTTCCCAGAACTTCTGTTGTCAGTGTCCTTGTCCTCACAATAAGACACAGGCAGCCCCCACCTCTGCAGGAGACCCTCCAACACTAGCAGGTAGGTCTTGTTCAGTCTCCTGTGGGGTTACTGCTCTTTCCCCTGGGTCCCGATGCTCACACTACTTTGTGTGTGCCTTCCAAGAGTGGAGTCTCTTTTTCCCCCAGTCCTGTCAAAGTCCTGCAATCAAATCCCACTAGTCTTCAAAGTTTGTTTCTCTAGGACTTCCTCTTCCCATTGCCAGATCCCCAGGGTCGGAAGCCTGATGTGGGGCTCAGAACCTTCACTCCAGTAGAAGTGTTCTTTAGTTTGTGAGTCACCCACCCAGCAGTTATGGGATTTGAGTTTATTGTGATTACATCCCTCTTACCGTCTCATTGTGGCTTCTCCTTTGTCTTTGGATGTGGAGTATCTTTTTTAGTGAGTTCCAGTTTCTTCCTGTAGATGATTGTTCAGCAGTTAGTTGTGATTCTGGTGTTCTTTCAAGAGGGAGTGAGCACAGGTCCTTCTAATCTGCCATCTTGAACCAATCTCTCCTGTTGTCTTTATTTTTTGTGTTTGTTTTTTATGTATTATTTGTGTGAAAAGTATTATAAACCTATTACAGTACAGTACTATATAACCAATTGTGTTAGTTAGGTTCTTAGACTAACTTTGTTGGACTTATGAACAAATTGTACTGACAAATGCGCTCTCCGAACAGAACTCGTTCGTGTGTAGGGGACTTACTATATTTTGTAATATTTTATATAGCTCTTTTTTTCCCTAGAAAATTTGAAATGAAATGCAGGAAAAATACGTCATACCTGATATATTATTTAGGGTATTTTTCCTCTGTATTTTAGTCTCTCAATTTCTGTTCAAATTTCTTTTTTAAATATGGCTATGCTTTTTTTATATAAATGTTTTAGCCCTTATATGTGGGTGTTTGATTCTTGTTTAGTTATTTTTTTTATGTGGGGTAAAAGTAGGGGTCCAACTTCATTCCTTTGGATGTGAGTATTTAGTTGTCCCAGCATCATTTATTATTTATTTATTTACCACTCATTTTTAATTTCCTTTTTGAATTGCCTTGACACTCTTGTCAAAATCAGTTGCCCATAGATGCAAGGATTGTTTCTGGATTCTGTATTACATTTCATTGACCTATATATCTGTCATTATTCAGATATCAACCTGTGTTGATTACTGTAGCTTTATAGTAAATATTAAAATAAAGATGTGTGAGTCCTCCAACTTTGTTCTTTTCAAGATTGGTTTGCCTGCTCAAGGTCCTTTGCATACCTATATAAATTTCAGTATCAACTCATCAATTTCTTCTAAGAAGCCAGCTGGGATTTCGATAAGAATTGTGTTCCATCAGTAGATCAATTTGTAAGTGTTGTCATCTTGACAACATTAAGTTTTCCAATTCATGAACATTGGATGTCTTTTCATTTATTCAGGTCTTCTTTAATTTCTTTCAAAGACTTTTGCATTTTCTAGTGTACAAGGTTATTTCTAAGTATTTATTCTTTTTAATCCTACTGTAAATGGGGATTTTTTAAATTTTATTTTTGGATTTTTTTATTGCTGCTATATAGGAATATAATTGATTTTGCTTATTGATCTTGTATCCTGTATTCTTGCTGAACTAATTTACTTCGCTCTTTTTTCAGCCTGTCTATGTGAATTCCCTATAATTTTCTATACAAGTTCATGCCATTTGTGAATAGCATTTCCCTTCTATTCCTTTCCAAACTTGATGTCCTTTATTTCAGTTTCTTACTTAATTGCCCTGACAAAAACCTTCAGAAAATGCTGAATAGAATTGACAAGAGTGAACATCATCTTCTTGTTCCTAAACTTAGGGGGAATGATTGAAAGTTTTCACCATTAATGTGGTGTTCTCTGTGGGTTTTTGGTAAATGTCCCTTATCTTGGTTATATTCTGCAATCTACTTTAGGTAGAACTTGCCCCACATGTTTGCTGAGAGCTCCTGTCCCTTCTGCTCCTGCTGCTGTCACACGAGGCCTTCGTGTATCTGGTTCATATCAGCTGACATTTCTTCCTGTTCAAATCTACAATCTCCCGTTGTTCCATAGTCATCCTTCAATATGTCTGCAATCCTCTCTCAGAAGCAGGGAAAATTTTATCTGCTTTATGTTACCATTCCCAGGTAGGAAGGAAGTATCGATGGTGGTGGTGAGATGTAGGAGCACTCCTACATAAGGACAGGAGATTAAGAAAGATTAAAGTAAAATGTCCTCTTTTAATATATTTTGTCTTACTCTTTCATGCCCATGCCCAGCATGGTGTCATTTCTACTTTGACATGTCTTCTTGAGCTGTCTTTGATGTCTTTTGAAAAGGAATGGCTGTATTCACTGCTAGATGCTGAAAGCATGACACAGAGTATTCACCTGAACATCTCATATTGTGATAACGATTAAGTTAGGTATCACCCCAAGACTCTGTCAACAGGGTAAAGGGAGGGCCTAGGGCAACATACACTCTTCACCTCTCTTCCTATTTTCCAGGTTGGATAGCATCTTTTTAATTTGGAGATGGGAGTAGGAATAGATAAAAACAAGCACCCAAGCTGGTTTGTCCAGCTTGAATATATATAGTCGAACTTAACAGCTCTCTATTTTCATTACTCTAAGGGGTAATGAAAAAAGGTAATCCTTTTTCTAGGATTGAAAAAGATCTTGCTGCTATTTATGTCAAAGACTGTTCTGCCCATGTTTTCCTCTAAGAGTTTTATAGTACCTAGCCTTACATTTAGGTCTTTAATACATTTTGAGTTTATTTTTGTATATGGTATTAAGGAGTATTCCAATTTCATTTGTTTACATGCAGCTGTCCAGTTTTCCCAGCACCAATTATTAAAGAGACTGTTTTTTCTTCATTGTATATTCTTGCCTCCTTTGTCATAGATTAGGTGGCCATAAGTGCTTGAGTTTATCTCTGGACTTTCTATCCTGTTCCATTGATCTATATTTTTGTTTTTGTGCCAGTACCATACTGTTTTGATGACTGTAGTTTTGTAGTACAGTCTGAAGTAGCCATTTTTGAAAACAAAAATGAAGTAATGCCATTTGCAGCAACATGGATAGACTTCAGAGATTGTCATACTGAGTGAACTAAGTCAGACAGAGAAAGACAAATATCATAGGATATCGCTTATATGTGGAATCTAAAAATAGGGTACAAATGAACTTATTTACAAAACAGAAATAGAGTTACAGATGTAGAAAACAAACTTATGGTTACCAGGGGGTTAGGTGGGGGGGGGGGGGGAGGGATAAACTGGGAGATTGGGGTTGACAAATACACACTATTATATATAAAATAGATAACTAATAAGGACTTACTGTATAGCACAGGGAACTCTACTCAATACTCTGTAATGGCCTATATGGGAAAAGAATCTTAAAAAAAGTGGATATATGTATACATATATCTGAGTCACTTTGCTATACACCTAAAACTAACACAGCATTGTAAATTAACTATACTCCAATAACAATTTTAAAAATAAATAAATAAATAAAAACTCTCTGGCTCTCTTCTCTGGTGTCATTTTAACATTCTCCTTCTGATACAAATTCCTTCTCAATAACAGAATACAGGAAGCCCATGGAGTAAATAAAATGCATCAATTAATAACTCTTTATCTCTTTCTCTCTCTCTCTGTCTTACACACACACACACACACACACACACACACACACACACACGAACACATCCCTAAAGTCAGGTTTTGTTGAATGTAGTTGAAGTTGAACTGAGAATTATCTAGAACTCATGAAGTCAGAAGGTTTTATTTGTGAATAACTGTAAAATTAAAATTCTAATGAACATTACCTCAAAAGGGGTAATTTCATCTTATATCAATTTGTTTTGTAAGAAAAAAAATTAGCATCAGAATTACCATTCTTATAGTACTTTGTCATGAACTATCAAGTAAATCCTTTTTTATTATTGATTAAAATAAATGTCCTATAGAAATGTAAATTCCTCTAATGGAGTGCAATCTGTACATTAAAAAAAAAACTATATTTATATTGTATAATTAGGCTTATTTCTACAATGGAAGTACATAATTTTTTCATAGTATGGTATTCCTGACCTGGGCATAGAGAAAAGTTTACTTGATTAAGTGTAAAATAGTCAGTTCTTATATTAAAAAAAAAAAAAAAAAACTAACCTATTTTCCAATCCCTCTAACTTTATTTGTAGTCAACTTATACTCTTCCAGAGTTCTAGTCAAACATAAGTTATGGTTTGCCCATTTTTGTCCTACAAAATTTGTTCCTTATAGCTCCACAAATATGTGCTTCCCGAAGCTAACTGTATTCTCCATTAAACTTGTTGTCAGGACCCAAAGTCATGATAATTACAGGATGACTGTTCAATGCATACTCCTTGATGACAAAAATTAATGAGACTTGGCATTGCCTCAACTTATAGAGGCCTTAGTTGAGCAATTATATTACTATAATATCTATTGATATTTGGTAAATCTTGTTGTGATACTGATTTTTAAAAATCTAAATCAAATTATAAGACAATATATTTTATTACCACTATTCCTAGCAACAAATATTAACAATATTTTTATTTGAAACATCATCATTAATCTGATTCTATCAGGTTTGTTTTTTTTTTAACAGAATAAAGCCATAAACTATATGTACTTGCTGAAAACTAGGAAACTATTAGGAACTGTGACCAATTACTTCACTTCAAGATTTTTGGATTGGCTAAAAAGATGCTGGCCTGGCACTGGAATGTCACACAATGGCATAGCTGTATCTCACAAAGAAGTTGCCTACTGGGGTGTTTCTTAGGTCTTCCTTAGCATTTTCTTTTATTCAAGAGCAGCATATTTCCCATCTATTTGGAAAGCGAAAGCAGAGATTTCGTTACAGGGCTATTGGACACCAGTTGCAAGCTCCATTTTTAAGAATTTTGTTGTTGATATTTCTGTACTCACCTCTGGCAATTATAAAAATACGATTCCAATTAAATGTATCCACATAGCACACACATATAGGTGCACATGCACACATGCACATACACACACAAACACATTCACACAAGCATGCACACACATTTATGTGAGATGTTTTCAAAGACTGGTTACACAGGATCCTTTTGCTCTAAGGTCTTGTTTCTTTTTACTTTCTGCCACAAGGAAATTTGATTAACCCTGCCATTGATCTTCCATATAGTGAAGTTCTGTCTTTTGAATTCCAAATATAAAAACAGAACTTAAAGAAGATTGGAATTGGTAAAAACCTCACGTCTTCCCAACGGCCCTTAAGAAAGTTTTGTTATGGGATGAATACCTGTTTCTTGTATACACCTCACTTTGTTGAGGCATTCTTTTTGTAAGAATATTTTAATTGAGGTTTATTTGACATACAACACTGTGTTAGTTTCAGCTATAAAACATAATGATTTGATATTTGAATATATTATGAAATGATCACCATAATAAGTCTAATTAACAGTTGTCACTATACATACTTACATATTTTTTTTCTTATTATGAGAACTTTTAAGATCTACTCTCTTAGAAACTTTCAATGATGCAGACAGTATTATTAGCTATAGACACCATTATGTACCTTGCATCCCCATGACTTACTTATTTTAAAACTGGAAGTTTGTACCTTTTGACTCCCTTTACCCATTTTGCACATTCTCCCAACCCCTGTCTCTGGCAATCACCGATCTGTAATCTGTTCTCTTATCTATGAGCTGGTTTTTTTTCTTCTTTTTTTTTTTTAAGATTCCACATATAAATGAGATCATATGGTGTTTGCCTTTCTCTGCTTGACTTATTTCCCTTAGCATAATGCCCCCAGGGTCCATCCATGTTGTCACAAATGGCAAAATTTTGTTCTTTTTGTATTTCTGAATAATATTCCACTCTCTATATACACAAACCACATTTTCTTCTTTTAAACTTTTTTCTAATTCATTTAAAATTTTTTTGGTATAGTTGAACTACAATATTATATTAGTTTCAGGTGAACAAAATAGTGACTCAGTTTTTTAAACCTTATGCATGAGACAAAGTTATTACAATATTATTGACTATTTTCCCTTTGCTATACATCAGATTCCATTGACTTATTCATAACTGATAGTTTGTAGCTCTTAATTCCCTTCACCTGTTTCACCCATCCGCCCTAGCCTCTTCCCCACTGGTGATCACTCATTTGTTCTCTGTATCCATGAGTCTGTATCTGTTTTGTTATATTTGTTCACAAGTTTTGTTTTTTAGATTCCACATATACATGAAAATGTTCAGTATTTCTCTTTCCTTGTCTGACTTATTTCACTGAGCATAATACACTGTAGGTCCATCGAAGTTGTCACAAATGGCAAGATTTCCTTCTTTTTTATGGCTGAGTAATATCTCACTATGTATATGTATATAGTGGGATACACACACATACATATATGTTCATATATATATATATATATATATGCTGAACTTCTTTTTTCATTCATCTATCAATGGCTATGTAAGTTGCTTCCATATTGTGAATAATGCTGCAATGAACAAAAAGTGGATGTATCTCTTCGATTTAGTGTTTTGTTTTCTTAGAGTAAATACCCCAAAGTGGAATTGCTGGATTGTATGGTAGTTCTATTTTTAATTTTTTGAGGAAGCTCTATACTGTTTTCCATAGTGGTTGTACTAGTTTATATCTCCACCAACAGTGCACAATTGTCCCCTTTTCTCCACAGCTTTCCCAACACTTGTTATTTTTTCTATTTTTGTTAATAGCCATTCTAACAGGTGTGATTCCTCTAGCTTATTATTTCTCAACATTGCTTTAGTTGTTTAGGATCTTTTGTAATTCCATACAGATTTTATGATTTTTGTTCCCCTGTGAAAAATGCCTTTGTCATTTTGATAGGGATTGGATTAAATCTGTAGTTTGTTTTGAGTAGTATGAACATTTTAACAATATTAATTCTTCCAATCCATGAGCACAAAATATCTTTCCATTTATGTGTGTCTTCCTTAGTTTCTTTCATCAATGTCTTATAATTTTCAGGGTACAGGTGTTTCATCTACTTGGTTAAATTTATTCCTAGTTATTTTTTGATGCAATTGTAAATGGGATTGCTTTCTTAATGTCTCTTTCTGATAGTTTGTTATTAGTGCATAGATAAGGAACAGATTTCTGTATATAAATGTTGTATCTTGCAACTCTACTGAATTCATTTATTAGTACTAACAAGTTTTTGGTGGAGTCTTTAGATTTTTCTGTATATAATACCATGCCATTTGCAAATAGTGACAACCTTTCTTTTCTATTTGGATGCCTTTTTTTCTCGCCTAATTGCTCTGGCAAGGACGTCCAATACTATGTTGAATTAAAGTGGCACTAATGGGCATCCTCGTCTTTTTCCTGATATTAGGGGAAAAGCTTTCAGCTTTTTAACCATTGAGAATTATCTTAGCCGTGGGTTTGTCATAAATGCAGAAGCACATTCCCTCTGTACCCACTTGTTGAGAGATTTTATTGTAAATGGATGTCGAATTTGTCAATGCTTTTTCTGCATCTATTAAGATGACGATATGATTTTTATCCTTAATTTTGATAATGTGGTGTGTTATATCAATTGATTTGCAGAAGTTGACTCATCCTTGAATTCCTGAAATAAATCCCAGTTGATCATGGTGTATGATCTTTCTAATGCATTGTTGAATTTAGTTTGCTAATATTAGGTTGAGGATTTTTACATCTATGTTCATCAGGCATATTGGCCTTTAATTATCTTTTCTTGTAATCTCTTTGCCTGGTTTTGGTATCAGGGGAATGTTGGCCTTGTAAAATGAGTATATAAGTATTTTCTCCCTTCTATGTTTTAGAAGAATTTGAGAAAGATTGCTAATAATTCTTTGAATGTTTGGTGTAATTCACCAGTGAAGCTGTCTAGACCTGGAGTTTTGTTTTGGGGAGTTTTTTTGATTACTGATTCAATCTCCTTAGTACTAATTGGTCTTTTCAAATTTTCTATTTCATCTTGGAAGAATATATGTTTCTAGAAATTTATCAATTTCTTCTAAGTTGTTCAATTTGTAGATGTATAATTGTTCATACAGTCTCATGATTCCCTGTATTTCTGTGGTATTAGTTGTACTGTTTCCTCTTACATTTCTGGTTTTATTTATTTGAGTCCTCTCTATTTTTTTCTAAGGGAGTCTACCTAACGTTTGTCAGTTTTGTTTATCTTTTCAACAAACTGGCTCTTGGTTTCATTAATTTTTTCTATTGCCTTTTAGTCTCTATTTCATTTATTTCTGCTCTGATATTTGTTATTTCTTCTTTCTACTAACTTGGTACTTTGTTTTCTTTTTCTAGTTCCTTGACGTGTAAAGTGTGTTTGTGTTTTAGAGACTTTTCTCATTTCTTGAGGTAGGCATTTATTGCTATGAACTTCCCTTTTAGAACTGCTTTTGCTGTATCCAATAAGTTTCAGTATGTTGTATTTCCATTTTCATTTGTCTCAAGTTATTTTTAAAAAATTTTTCTATTGAGTTCTTCATTGACCCACTGGTTATTCAGTAGCATGTTGTTTAATCTCCACATAATTGTGAATTTTTCAGTCTTGTTCTCGTAATTGATTTCTAGTTTCATACCACTGTGGTCAGAAAATATGTTTGATGATTTCAATCTTCTTAAAGTTGTTAGGACTTGTTTTGTGGCCTAAATTATAATCTATCCTAGAGAATGTTCCTTGTGCTCTTGAGAAGAATGTATACTCTGTCATTTTTTGAAGAAATGCTCTGTATATATCTAAGTCAATGTGGTCTAACGTGTCATTTAATACTATTGTTTTCTTGTTGATTTTCTGTCTGTATGATCTATCCACTGATGTAAGTGGGGTGTTAAAGTCCCCTACTATTATTGAGTGAGTGTAAATTTCTCCCTTGAGGTCTGATAATATTGGCTTTTGGGTGCATAGATTTGCAAACATTACACTCTCTTTTTGGGTCGAGACTTTTATCATTATGCAATGCCCTTCTTTGTCTCTTACTGCAATCTGCTTTTTTTTAAAAATTTATTTTATTTTATTGTATTTTATTATTTTATTATTTTTGGCTGTGTTGGGTCTTCATTTCTGTGTGAGGGCTTTCTCTAGTTGTGGCGAGTGGGGGCCACTCTTCATCGCGGTGCACGGGCCTCTCACTGTCACGGCCTCTCTTGTTGCAGAGCACAGGCTCCAGACGCATAGGCTCAGTAGTTGTGGCTCACGGGTCTAGTTGTTCTGCGGCATGTGGGATCTTCCCAGACCAGGGCTCGAACCTGTGTCCCCTGCATTGGCAGGCAGATTCTCAACCACTGTGCCACCAGGGAAGCCCTGCAATCTGTTTTAAAGTCGATTTGTCTCATAAAATCATAGCTACACCAGCTTTCTAATGGTTTCTATATGCATGGAATATCTTCTTTCATTGCTTCATTTCCATTCTCTGTGTGTCCTTACATCTGGAGTGAGTCTTTTTTGAGCAGCATATAGATATGTTTTTTTAAATTTTTGTTTGTTTATGTTTATACATCTGCCACAATATGTATTTTGATTGCAGAATTTAGTACATTTACATTTTTTTGGCTATTTATTTATTTTTAACATCTTTACTGGATTATAATTGCTTTACATTGTTGTATTAGTTGCTGCTGTATCACAAAGTGAATCAGCTATATGTATACATATATCCACATATCCCCTCCCTCTTGCATCTCCCTCCCCCCTCCCTATCCCAACCCTCTACGTGGTCATAAAGCACCCAGCTGATCTCCCTGTGCTATGTCATTGCTTCCCACTAGCCATCTATTTTACTTTTGGTAGTGTATATATGTCCATGTCACTCTCTCACTTCTCTCGGCTTACCCTTCCACCTCCCCGTGTCCTCAAGTCCATTCTCTACATCTGCATCTTTATTCCTGTCCTGTCCCTAGGTTCTTCAGAACCTTTTTTTTTTTTTTTTTTTAGATTACATATATATGTGTTAGCATATGGTATTTGTTTTTCTCTTTCTGACTTACTTCACTCTGTATGACAGCCTCTAGGTTCATCCACCTCCCTACAAATAACTCAATTTCCTTTCTTTTTATGGCTGAGTAATTACTCCATTGTATGTATGTGCCACATGGTCTTTATCCATTCATCTGTCGATGGACACTTAGGTTGCTTCCATATCCTAGTTATTGTAAATTGAGCTTCAATGAACATTGTGGTATATAACTCTTTTTGAATTATGTTTTTCTCAAGATATATGCCCAGTAGTGGGATTGCTGGGTGAAATGGTAGTTCTGTCTTTAGGTTTTTAAAAAACCTCCATACTGTTCTCCATAGTGGATGTATCAATTGACATTTCCACCAACAGTGCAAGAGGGTTCCCTTTCTCCACATCCTCTACAGCATTTATTGTTTGTAGATTTTTTGATGATGGACATTCTGACTGGTTTGAAGTGATACCTCATTGTAGTTTTGATTTGCATTTCTCTAATGATTAGGGATATTGAGCATCCTTTCATGTGTTTCTTGGCAATCTGTGTATCTTCTTTGGAGAAATGTCTATTTAAGTCTTCTGCCCATTTTTGGATTGCATTGTTTGTTTTTTGATATTGAGCTGCATGAGCTGCTTGTATATTTTGGAGATTAATCCTTTGTCAGTTGCTTTGTTTGCAAATATTTTCTCCCATTCTGAGGATTGTCTTTTCATCTTGTTCATGGTTTCCTTTGCTGTGCAAAAGCTTTTAATTTTCATTAGGTCCCATTTGTTTATTTTTGTTTTTATTTCCATTTCTCTAGGAGGTGGGTCAAAAAGGTTCTTGCTGTGATTTATGTCATAGAATGTTCTGCCTATGTTTTCCTATAAGAGTTTTATAGTGTCTGGCCTTACATTTAGGTCTTTAATCCATTTTCAGTTTATTTTTGTGTATGGTCTTAGGGAGTGTTCTAATTTCATTCTTTTACATGTAGTTGTCCAGTTTTCCCAGCACCATTTATTGAAGAGGCAGTCTTTTCTCCATTGTATATTCTTGCCTTCTTTATCAAAGATAAGGTGGCCATATGTGCGTGGGTTTATCTCTGACCTTTATATCCTGTTCCATTGATCTATATTTCTGTGTTTGGGACAGTACCATCCCGTCTTGATTACTGTAGCTTTTTTTTTTTTTTTTAAGCCAGCATTTTTTATTTACTTATTTTATTTTTGGCTGTGTTGGGTCTTCGTTTCTGTGCGAGGGCTTTCTCTAGTTGCGGCAAGCGGGGCCCCTCTTCATTGTGGTGCGCGGGTCTTTCACCATCGCAGCCTCTCTTGTTGTGGGACACAGGCTCCAGATGCGTAGGCTCAGTATTTGTGGCTCACAGACCCAGATGCTCAGTGGCATATGGGATCCTCCCAGATCAGGGCGTGAACCCGCGTCCCCTTAATTGGCAGGCAGACTCTCACCCACTGCACAACCAGGGAAGCCCTACTGTAGCTTTTTAGTATAGTCTGAAGTCAGGGAGACTGATTCCTCCAGCTCCTTCTTTCTTTCTCAAGATTGCTTTGGCTATTTGGGGTCTTTTGTGTTTCTATACAAAAACTCAAAACTAAAACTTCCAAAACTGTGTTGAATAATAGTGGTGAGAGTGGGCAATCTTGTCTTGCTCCTGATCTTAGTGGAGATGCTTTCAGTTTTTCACCATTGAGAATGATGTTGGCTGTGGGTTTGTCATATATGGTCTTTATTCTGTTGAGGTAAGTTCCCTCTATGCCTACTTTCTGGAGGGTTTTTATCATAAATGGGTGTTGAATTTTGTCGAAAGCTTTTTCTGCATCTATTGAGATAATCGTATGGTTTTTATCCTTCAATTTGTTAATATGGTGTATCACCTTGATTGATTTGTGTATATTGAAGAATCCTTGCATTCCTAGGATATACCCCACTTGATCATGGTGTATGATCCTTTTAATGTGCTGTTGGATTCTATTTGCTAGTATTTTATTGAGGATTTTTGCATCTATGATCATCAGTGATATTGGCCTGTAGTTTTCTTTTTTTGTGACATCTTTGTATCAGGATGATGGTGGTCTTGCAGTATGAGTTTGGGAGTGTTCCTCCATCTGCTGTATTTTGGAAGAGTTTGAGAAGGTAGGTGTTAGCTCTTCTCTAAATGTTTGATAGAATTCGCCTGTGAAGCCATCTGGTCCTAGGTTTTTGTTTGTTGGAAGATTTTTAATCACAGTTTCAATTTCTGTGCATGTAATTGGTCTGTTCTTGCTTTCCATTTCTTCCTAGTTCATTCTTGGAAGGTTGTGCTTTTCTATGAATTTGTCCACTGCTTCCAGGTTGTCCATTTTATTGTCATATAGTTGCTGTAGTAATCTCTCATTATCCTTTGTGTTTCTGCAGTGTCAGTTGTTACTTCTCCTTTTTCATTTCTATTTATTTGAGTCTTCTCCCTTTTTTTCTTGATGAGTCTGACTAAAGATTTATCAGTTTTGTTTATCTTCACAGAGAACCAGCTTTTAGTTTTATTGGTCTTTGTTATCATTTCCTTCATTTCTTTTTCATTTATTTCTGATCTGATACTTATGATTTCTTTCCTTCTGCTAACTTTGGGGGTGTTTTTTGGTTCCTCTTTCTCTAATTGCTTTATGTGTAAGGTTAGGTTGTTTATTTGAGATGTTTCTTGTTTCTTCAGGTAGCATTGTATTGCTATAAACTTTCCTCTTAGAACTGCTTTTACTGCATCCCATAGATCTGGGTCATCATGTTTTCGTTGCCATTTGTTTCTAAGTAATTTTTGATTTCTTCTTTGATTTCTTCAGTGATCTTTTGGATACTTAGTAGTGTATTATATAGTCTCCATATTTTTGTATTTTTTACAGATTTTTTCCTGTAATTGATACCTAGTCTCATAGCTTTGTGGTCAGAAAATATACCTGATATGATTTCACTTCTCTTAAATTTACCAAGGGTTGATTTTTGACCTAAGATATGATCTATGCTGGAGAACGTTCCATGAGCACTTGAGAAGAAAGTGTATTCTGTTGTTTTTGGATGAAATATCCTATAAATATCAATTAAGTCCATCTTGTTTAATGTATCATTTAAAGCTTGTGTTTCCTTATGTATTTTCATTTTGGATGATCTGTCCATTGGTGAAAGTGCAGTGTTAAAGTCCCTACTATGATTGTGTTACTGTCGATTTCCCCTTTTTTGGCTGTTAACATTTGCCCTAAGTAATGAGGTGCTCCTATGTTGGGTGCATAAATATTTACAATTTTTATATCTTCTTCTTGAAATGATCCCTTGATCATTATGTAGTGTCCTCCTTTGTCTCTTGTAATAGTCTTTATTTTAAGATCTATTTTGTCTGATATGAGAATTGCTACTCTAGCTTTCTTTTGATTTCCATTTGCATGGAATATCTTTTTCCATCCCCTCTCTTTCAGTCTGTATGTGTCCCTAGGTCTGACGTTGGTCTCTTGTAGACAGCATATATATGTGTCTTGTTTTTATATCCATTCAGCCAGTCTATGTCTTTTGTTGGAGCATTTAATCCATTTACATTTAAGGTAGTTATTGATATGTATGTTCCTATTACCATTTTCTTAATTGTTTTGGGTTTGTTATTGTAGGTCTTTTCCTTTTCTTGTGTTTCCTGCCTAGAGAAGTTCCTTTAGAATTTACAGTAAAGCTGGTTTGGTGGTGCTGAATTCTCTTAGCCTTTGCTTGTCTGTAAAGGTTTTAATTTCTTTGCCAAATCTGAGTGAGATCCTTGCTGGGTAGAGTAATGTTGGTCGTAGTTTTTTCCCTTTCATCACTTTAAATATATCCTGCTACTCTCTTCTGGCTTGCAGAGTTTCTGCTGAAAGATCAGCTGTTAACCTTATGGGGATTCCCTTGTATGTTATTTGTTGCTTTTCCCTTGCGGCTTTTAATATTTTTTCTTTGCATTTAATTTTTGATAATTTGATTAGTTTGTGTCTTGGTGTGTTTCTCCTTGGATTTATCCTTTATGGCACTCTCTGATCTTCCAGGACTTTACTATTTCCTTTCCCATATTAGGGAAGTTTTCAACTATAGTCTCTTCAAATATTTTCTCAGACCCTTTCTTTTTCTCTTCTTTTTCTGGGACCACAATAATTCAAATATTGGTGCATTTAATATTGTCCCAGAAGTCTCTGAGACTGTCCTCAATTCTTTTCACCTTTTTTCTTTATTCTGCTCTGCAGTTGTTATTTCCACTATTTTATCTTCCATGTCACTTATTTATTCTTCTGCCTCAGTTATTCTGCTATTGATTCCTTCTAGAGAATTTTTAAGTTCATTTATTATATTGTTCGTCATTGTCTGTTTGCTCTTTAGTTCTTCTACGTCTTTCTTTGTTAAATGTTTCTTGTATTTTCTGCATTCTATTTCCAAGATTTAGATCATCTTTACTATCATTACTCTGAATTCTTTTTCAGGTAGACCTCCTATTTCCTCTTCATTTGTTTTTTCTGGTGGGTTTTTTACCTTGCTCCTTCTTCTGTTGTGTATTTCTCTGTCTTCTCATTTTACTTAACTTACTGTGTTTGGGGTCTCCTTTTCACAGGCTGCACGTTCTTAGTTTCCATTGCTTTTGATGTCTTCCCCCAGTGGGTTGGGTTGGTTCAGTGGGTTGTGTAGGCTTCCTGGTGGAGGGGACTGGTGCCTGTGTTCTGGTGGATGAGGCTGGGTCTTGTCTTTCTGGTAGGCAGGACCATGTCTGGTTGTGTGTTTGGGGGTGTCTGTGAACTTATTATGATTTTAAGCAGCCTCTCTTCTAATGGGTGGGGTTTTACTCCTGTCTTCCTAGTTGTTTGGCATAAGGCATCCAGCACTGTAGTTGCTGGTTATTTAGTGGAGGTGGGTCTTAGCCTTGAGATGGTGATCTCTGGGAGAGCTTTTGCTGTTTGATATTATATGGGACCAGGAAGTCTCTGGTGGACTGATGTCCTGAACTTGGCTCTCCCACCTCAGAGGCTCAGGTTTGACACCCGGCTGGAGCCCCAAGACCCTGTGAGCCTCACGGATCCGAAGAAGGGTAAGAAAGAAAATAAAGTAAGGAAGAAATAAATAAAATAAAATAAAGTTATTAAAGTTAAAAATTAAAAAATATTATTAAAAATAAAAAAAGAGTAATAAAAAAAGAGAAAGAAAGAAAGAAGAGAGCAATCAAACCAAAAAACAAATCCACCAATGATAACAAGCAATAAAAAGTAAAGAAAGAAAGAAAAACAAAAAACGGAGAGACAGAATTCTAGGACAAATTGTACAAGCAAATCTACACAGACAAAAGACAAAATCACACAAAGAAGCATACACATACACACTCACAGAAAGAGAAAAAGGAAAAAAAAAAATATATATATATATATATATAAAGGAAGAGAGCAACCAAATCAGTAAACCAATCTGCCAATGATAATAAACAAATCTACCAATAATAATACTAAACTAAATAAACAGAAATCCAGAAACAAATTAGATGCTGAAAGCAAACCCCAAGTCTACAGTTGCTCCCAAAGTCCACCACCTCAATTTTGGGATATTTTTGTCTATTCAGATATTCCACAGTTGCAGGTTACATCTAATTGACTGTGGAGATTTAATCCGTTGCTCCTGAGGATGCTGGGAGAAATTTCCCTTTCTCTTCTGTGTTCGCACAGCTCCTGGGGTTCAGCTTTGGATTTGGCCCCGCCTCTGCACTTAGGTCGCCTGAGGACCTCTGTTCTTCACCCAGACAGGAGGGGGTTAAAGGAGCGGCTGATTCAGGGGCTCTGGCTCCCTCAGGCCGGGGGGAGGGAGGGGTACAGAATACGGGGCCGGCCTGTGGTGGCAGAGGCCAGCATGTCATTGCAACAGCCTGAGGTGCACTGTGTGTTCTCCTCCCAGGGAAGTTGTCCCTGGATCACAGGACCCTGGCAGTGGCATGCTACACAGGATCTCAGGAGGGGAGGTGTGGATAGTGACCTGTGCTTGCACACAGGTTTCTTGGTGGCTGCAGTAGCAGCCTTAGTGCCTCATGCCCATCTCTGGTGTCGGCACTGATAGCCGCGGCTCGCGCCCGTCTCTGGAGCTCATTTAGGTGGTGCTCTGAATCCCCTCTCTTCACGCACCCTGAAACGATGGTCTCTTGCTTCCTAGGCAGGTCCAGACTTTTTCCTGGACTCCCTCCCGGGAAGATCATTTTGATTCTATTTTTCTATCATGGAATTAATAGCTGAAATAAATGAATAGATAAATAAGGAAAGACAGACAGAAAGAAAAAAGAAGTAAAGGAAGGAATAAAGAAAAGAGAAAGAGTGCTAAATTCTCCAATGTTCTAACATGAACCAAGCTCAAAAAGGACTAATCAAAATCTTTCAGCTGATCAAAATTAAGGCAGAAAACTAACAAGTTAAGAGTGTTTTTGTTTGTTTGTTTGTTTTTTGCTTTTCTCCTCTGTGTGTGTGTGTGTGTGTGTGTGTGTGTGTGTGTCTAAATCATTGGTAGGATGTATCACAATGTTATTCACTGAGTGGAGGATTCATGTATAAAGCCAATGGTGGAATAAAATTCAGTTGTGATTCTAATGAAGAAATATAAACATTCTTTCTTCAAAGTAAAATGGACATGTTTCCAAATAGCATGCACAAATATGATAATATTATCTTGTGTCAACAAATAGTTTTTCAAACAGTATGTTTTCCCTTGTCATATAATAACTGAACAATGCTGCCTTAACCACAGATCTATTTGACAAAGGGTAGAAAGTAAAATGAGGAAGTTTATGAAAACAAAAACAGTAAACAATGATGATTACTTTGTGTTTTCTTGTATCTGGTCTAATCAGATCTAATGTTGGTTTTCTGTGCTGTAGTTTGATTATACAGTTAATGCTATGCAATGAAATGACTCAAGATGTATATTTATGAGCAGATATCAGGTTTCTTTGCATTTTAATGTTTATAAGTGTGATACAAAATATATATATATATAGTTTACTGAAACAGGGTCTAAGGTAAACTTTTCATTTGAAAAAAAAGTTATTGTAAACTTTGGTTTTTATAGTAAGTAATTTCTGTTTAAAAAATATCATCACAGAATAAGTTCTAGAAAAAGTCATGATTTCATCCTATAAGGAAAGATTAACTGTGTCATTTTTACTAATATGAAAAAGTGAAACCTTAAAACCAAGACACTAGTAATTACTGGCTATCGTGTCACCCTCCATATAAAATACTTTGGTATAAATATACATTTGTGTCTTCTGTGCTTTGTTTTACTGAAATGTGTATTTTTATATTTCTAATTTAAATCGAAAGTAATTTAATTAAAATAATTGAGAAAGATAAAGACAGAGAGGGACAGAAACAGGGTGAACAGGTAACAGAGAGCAAAAGAAAGACACAGAGGTAATTAAAGGAATTTCTGACTCTGCTTGCTCATTCAAATGATAAGAATGATTTTACTTATGGAATTCAAAGTCTTGACTAACCTATCAACTACATAAATCTATTCCTAACTTCCTATAAACTATTAGACTAAGAGCAAAGCACCAAAAATATCTTTGTCCTGAACAATCTTCAAATATTATAGTGTTTATTTTTTCTGAGTTAGGAGCTTTGAAAAAACTAGGCAGGTAAAGATGATCACTATGACAATCACAAAGTACCTAAGAATAATTGAGAGTTTTCAAATTTCATTTTTTTTTTCCTTTAGAATCTACAGTAAACCTGTGCACTCTGAAGGAGAATTTGGACAGTAAGTTTGTTCTCTAAGTAAAATAAATTATGAAATTTATAACCGTCAGAATTTTAAGAAATGTCAGAAAACTTCCTTATTAAGAATTTTATTAGCATTTGTCATATACCTGTGATTTCTCTGCTGAAATATGTTGGAAGATGTCATTATTTGCACATATGCTTCTTCTTACATACATGTAAAGGGATTGTGAGTAGAGAATGGGAAAACCTACTTCTAGAATGCAGAGTGATAATCCTCAAAGATGACTTCACAGAAACAAAATTTACTGTGTTTCTCTCAGCAATGACCAAGCTCAATATGGGAAGCATATAAAAAGTCAGTCTGCAAAATTCTCCATTCATCTTTTCTGTTAATCACTGATACTTATTATGCATTTTAACCTACTTTATTGCTTTTTTTAGTGGTTCTCAGGGTTGTAAAGCAAAAATAGTTAGAATAGGCTCTAGATTTTGTCTACTATAAACTAAGGGTTTTTTGTAAAAAGCCTTAAGAATAGCTCTATAATTATTTTTTACATTCCCAGAGTATGCAAACGTTCCTAAAAACTTATTAGTAAACTACAACTTACTGTTTAAATGATTAGATGACAAATCACTCATTGTTCATGCAAGTTCTTTCCAGTGTGTGTTGCAGGGTGTGTGGAAGGAAGGGTCTCATCATTCTTATTTATAATTTAGCAAAGAGAAGTAACTCTACTGACTACATGTCAACTCTAAGAACAATACAATGATGTTATCATGGGACAAGCAACATGTTTTAGAGAAAGTGGGTACTTTACATATAGGCCTTTATTTACTCTTTCCAACATATGGGTTAGCTAATGTTTTTATTCACATTTTCACTTTGCACTGAAATAGTGAGTGACAAATACAGGCAGGACCTCAACAGAATTTGCTACAGATAATGTCACTCTTCTTCCTCCTCCCCCAAATTCTCCTACATGTTCTAATCTCCATTTAGGAATGTAGCTGATGATATAATGGGAAAAGATACTCTGATTTTGATAACAAATGGATAAACTTTCCACATTATAAAGTTTCTACTGCATTATTCCATCATATAAAATATAAGAAGCAAAGTTTAATTGAAATGTTACTTAATCACTATTTTCACACAAACTATATTTTGTAGGGGAATCAAATACATTGCTATTTGATAAGTGGCAAGAGGAAAAATGACTTTAAAATATAGTGAAATAGTGAAACAACAAAGAATCCTAACTAAACAGCAAATAAATACTCTATTATTATATATATACACACATGTACACATACATTCACCCCCAAAACACTGTTAAAATCATAGAAAAATAATTATAACATGAAACTGGGTAAAAATAGATGACGATTATAAGAAGACTGAACCTTGTAGATAAGAACTCAATCCTAAATGAGTTGGAAAGACAGGGTATCATGAAAACAGTTTTGTTGTCTGCAAAATGGTATTTTGGCTAATTTCTATTGTCTTTTCTAGAAAGTTTGCTGTGGTTGTATAGGAGCTAGTCTCTATCCAAATATCCAAGTAACACTTCACTAGTAACTCTCTAACTTCTCCTATATGTTCACATTTAACTAAAGATAACCTATATTTCATCAGGAACACTATTCAATAATATAATATCCTGAGGTTTTGGGTTTGCTTTACAAACATAGACCAAAAATATTATGTATTATTTATGATACATTAATTGTGTCAGCTTGGAAAATTAATAAAATAATAAGAGAAATCAATGGCAGCATTCTTCTTCCCTATCATAAGATGTATCCATTAAGACAAGAACATAGTTGCCTTGCTTGTAAATTCCAATTATCACTACAACAACATTGAACCCACCTCCAGGGAGACAAACTGCTTTAAACTGTGACACACACACCCCTCTTCTGGCAATCCATCTTGGCTGACTTAATGAGACACAGAGAATCCCTGAACACGTGGAACCACAGTAGTTAACTTGCTCAACCATGCCTGTAACAATTCAATTAGCAAATCCCTGTGGACATTCTGTACTTCAGCAAAATTATCCAGGGATATTTTTACTAAGCTTGCTTTCTAATCACGTTGCCAAGCCTAACTGTTTGTACAGAGACTATCATTGCCCTTGCCAAGAGGAAGGGTCAACTTTATTAACAATCCCATATGTCTACATTCCTAAATTGTCATTTCATGTACATGATGGTGATTATGGTTAAGCAGAAGCTTTAAATCTTTGCTAGAGGCTAATCATCGAAAATCATATGCCTTTTGTCTCCTCACCCCAGAATTAATCTGGCAGGAAATTTAGACCAATACTAGGTCAGAAATATATTTAAAGTTATACAATCAGAGTTTATGGTAGGGTTAATATAAGTATTCACAAAAATGCAAAGTCAGAAGATTGTGGTCAATGGCTTAGAATCCATGAAAGCTAATACACACAAATGGAGGGTTAGTTGCAAAACACCCAGACCCCAAAAATATAGTTCAAAACTTTTAAAATTATAGGTAAACAAAGGCAGTTTCTCTGTGGCTCTTTTTAGTTATGGACTAAACTTTATGAAAAAATTAAAGTAAGTCTGTTTTGCTTTATTTTCAATAAAGATTAAGTGAAATATTTATTCACAATTGCCAAATATCACACACGCTTTTTCCTTTCTATGAATCAAAATTTACTTTGTATTTCTGTTAAGAAAATAAACACCACCACTAGGGGCTATGGATTAAATACCAATACATATATTCATTAGCACAAAAAGCATATGCATTCCAAACAAAATTAACCCATTTCACATATTTTCCTCCCTGAGTACAAAGCCTAATTTCTCTACAGCAAATTTATTATCCCATGGCATATCCAACTAATTTTTGCAAATAAAATTATGTTTCCTCAAGCCATCCATTTATTTATCTTTCCCATATGTCTCCATGCACAGCACATGTTGAAGGGTGGAAGAAATTTAGCCATGGTCATAGTGGAACTCCAATAAAGTGGCAAAGTTTCTTTTTTCTGGATGAGTATAGATATTCTAAACTCTTAATTGTTGTGTTTAATATTTCTGCCTTTAAGAAGCAAATATATTACCTTACAAAAATTCACTAATAGATATGAAGAGCTAGATTTTTAACTATCTCTGATTCACAAATTTGCTTAAAACAGAACCCCAAAATTCCTAACAGTTTAGGGAACAGACCTAAGCATCATTTATACCTCCATGTTAAAAAGGAGATTAGGAATATGATGTGACTAAATTACTTTAGAGAGAGAATTCCTTTAAGCTCTAATTTTTTCTAATCAAATATGCCAGTGCTTAGGTATCTCTCTCCTTTGTGTTATTTACTTTTCTTTCCTAGTGGGTTAAGATACCAAGTGTTCTCCCACTCTCATTATCAAAGGAAATTTCTACATTTCCCAAACTATTAGAGAATGATAAGATACCCTTCATTTTTGATTTTTTCTCCCAAGTCATAGGTCCTGTCCAGCATCCTCCAAAGACCAGGTCAATCATGTGTGCAAGTGTGTGTGTGCAAGTGTGTGTGTGTGTGCAAGAGAGACAGAGACTGAGAAACCTTCCCTAAGTACTGGATCTACAGAGACTTCTTCTGAGCCCTTCTGACAATTACTCTCTGCACTGCTCATTAACCTTTGTTGTATATATAATTTCATGCTGGTTCTTTTTGAAGAGTGACCTGGTCTAATGGTGATTCTATTTTCCCCTCATTCCTTCTTCATTAATTAGTTGGAATCCTGTAAGGAAGAACTTCCTATTCTCCCCTATATATTTATTTATTTATTCATTCATTCCTGAATGAAGTGTCTGTCGTCTATTTTGATGTTTGACTGCTGACTTCTTTTTAGGCTGCACCCTCTCTTCCCCTTTGGCTCCAAAGCTGGACAGGCAGATAAAAGGTCCAGGAGTTTGCACTGGTGGGAAATTTTTTTTTTAAATTAATTAATTAATTAATTAATTAATTTTGGCTGTGTTGGGTCTTCGTTTCTGTGCGAGGGCTTTCTCTAGTTGCGGCAAGCGGGGGCCACTCTTCATCACGGTGCGTGGGCCTCTCACTATCGCAGCCTCTCCCGTTGCGGAGCACAGGCTCCAGACGCGCAGGCTCAGTAGTTGTGGCTCACGGGCCCAGTTGCTCTGCGGCATGTGGGATCTTCCCAGCCCAGGGCTCGAACCCGTGTCCCCTGCATTGGCAGGCAGATTCTCAACCACTGCGCCACCAGGGAAGCCCACTGGTGGGAAATTTAAATCTTGTGTGCGTGAACTTTTCCCCCATCTAAATCCTTAGCCATTACAAAGGCCAAAACCCACTCCCTCTTCTAACCAAGACAACCTGGACTTCCTTTCACTCATCTAGCTGTTTCTAAGAGTCCCTTGTATGAGTAATAAACTTTCTCTCAAATTGTCTTGTTGAGTGTCATCAACTGCACATCCAAACTATATTCTCGGGGGGGAATCCCTGTTGCTTTTTCAGGGGTAATATACAATTCCCATATACACTTCTGTAAGTTAGGCCTCATAAATATTTATTTCATTTTATGGGTAAAATAAAATGCTATTTCTATTCAATTTGTTGTCCAAATTTTCCCAGTTTTGGCCACTGCGAGCTCTTTCAGGTTGGCTCTTTGGTTCCATTGATATTCCCCCATATTTTGAGTACTTTCTTGTTTTCTGACATCATAGGATGCTTAATGTTCATCTTGTATTATCCTTTCCTTAGCCCTGGAATGAACTACTTTTTTAAGGAGTGCTGGTTTCATTTATTGGAGAAAGATATTTCGAAACTGAGAACTGAGTGTTACACTGGTTCTGTGGTGAACAAGTTATTTCATCTGAATGTTCTCTGATAACACCTTGGTGATCACTGTAGAGTTTTCACAGATGTAAGCCAAGAAAGTGCTAAAAGTTTGCACTTGAATGTCATGTAACTTCTGCTTTAACCTTACCCTTAGTGCAAAGCCCACTGGGTTATCAATTTACGTGAGAGGTAGCCTTATCTACGGTAAGGACAAATGTTCTATCTGTGAAATTGTGAGAAGAAAAGCTAAATTCATGTTAGTTTAGCTGCCACATCTCAAACTGCAACAGTTAACAGCTACAGTGCGTGATAACTGCTTAGTTAAGGTGGAAAGGGCATTAAATTTGTACAATAAGATATTCTAAGGGAGACAGACGCCACATTCACATGACTTTTATTACAGGAAGTTGTTATAATTGTTCTATATTTTTTAGTTATTGTAGTTACTCTCTTACTGTGCCTAATTTATAAATTAAACTTTATCGTAGTTTTATATGTATAGGAAGAAACATTGTAGATATAGGGTTTGGTACTATCCATGGTTTCAGGCATCCCCTGGGGGTCTTACCCCACAGGTAAGAGGGGACAACAGTTTGCTTTTGTGGAGGTGGGGGGGCATTTCAACTTGACCATGTTTCCTATTCCTCAGATTACTGGTTAAACTATAAGATATATTGTGGAGGTTGGCTAAATTCCACTAAGCAAATGATAGTAATTCACACAGACTGGCTTGGGATTCAAAAAAGTTTATGAAGAACTCCATGTTTACTACCTGTGGTAAGAAATTGTTAAGAACTAGAATTGTAGCCTTTTTTGCTTGAAATGTGAGGGATAAATTAATTCAAACTTACAATAAATAAAACAATTATCAGTCCAGTTTATCTGTAATAACATATTTATAGAACTTCTAACATCATAGCAACTTGCATTAAAGGATAGCTAAATATGAAATCCTAATATTGGCTTCTCTGATTATAAAAGAGAAACATTTTTTTCAGTGCCTTGCATAATGTTCTTAGAAATATACTAATTAACTTTTAACAATTTATGAATTGTATTTTGTGATGATTTAAGTTGTATCAATTTACTCTGCAGTTTGACAATTATTAAAACATACATGTCCCCAAGTAGAAAAAGTATAGTTTGGTTATATTTTGGTTATATTAAGGTCCAGTGCCTGAATAATATGTTTACTGTTGATGCTGTGAATTATTCTATATGAGTAGTTAATATCTCAAGGAATTTAAGATAACTAAGCTATCCTTTTATTGATCTTCAAGAACTGATAAAAACTATATGCTAATTTTTGAGTTGGAGAATTATGGCCTAAATATTTTTGATGCTAACACCATATGCCTGGCTATCTGTAAAACAAACAAAATCAAACAAATAAACAAATCCCCCCAAAAAACAAAAAAAACCTGAGATGAAACATTTTTATGTGTTATTTGCTTTCCATTCAGATCCTTATTCAAGAATAATTTGCAGTGTTTTATTCCTGATTGTCTGAAGCTGTTATTCTTGATTAGGTAGAGCATACTTTGTACGTATAAACAATACAAGCTCTTAACTATTCTACAGCGAACAAATTGGATGTTTGAATGTAAAATAAAGTTTCCTAGGATTTTACCCATATACTACTAAAATGAAAGTCAGTTTCTTGTGTTTATACCTGCAATAGAAAATAAGAAAATCATCTTTGAAAACTGGTAAACTTTAGGGATAACACTAATGATGAGTCTTTAAGATGTCAGGAAAAGTATGTTAAGATAGAATTAATCATATATATGGTATAGTTATTGGTTATTTTATTTCAGTAAAATGTACTATAAACATAGTTTTTATTTCTTGTAGTGCTGTTGCTTTTATAGTGTACAGTATATCTATATAGACATTTTATATCAGATTTTGTCTCTTAGTAGAATAGTTTACTCCCTTTAAAATGACTACTGTTATGTGGTGTCTGAAAGATTATTATTTGTCCAAAACACTTCCCATTTAGCTCTGAATTTAGAAACAGTGACTGCTGCTTTGACTGCTCTCTGTAGCCTGAGATCCTAGTTTCCCTGCTTCTCCCTACCTGAGCTTCAGGTTTCATGAAACAGAGACCAGTCCTTCAGGCACCCTGACAGGTTAGAACATCGTATGCGGGTCTGCTCTGCTCACTCCAGTTCAAGACAGGGAACTGGGAATTGGACTGCCACCTTCTCCAGATCAAGACCACACAAGTTAGGGGAAGGTATGGGGCAAGAGTAAACAAAAACACCACAAAATTTCCCATGACTTTGAGTGTGGCTTTTGCTTTGTTGGTCATTTGCTTGGTTGCTGTAGACCTCTGAATATTTTCCAGAGTTCCTATACAGTTATTTTACCCAGCGTCTAGTGTTTTTTTTGATTTTCATTTTTTGGGTTTTTTTTTAATGTTTCCATGGGAGAATCTGGAACAACAGCAGCTTTCTAGCCTTCCATCTTACTGATGCCACTTATTGAGGATTTTTGTGTTTATGTTCATGAAAGATAGTTCATGAGAGATATGTACATGAGAGAAATATGGGCTGGAGTTTTATTTTCTTGTAATATCTTTAAATTTGATATTGGGGTAATGCTTGTCTCATAGAATGAGTTAGAAAGTGCTTCCCATCCTTCCTTTTTCTGGAAAAGAAAGTGGAGAATTGGTATTATTTCTTTCTTAAATGTTTGGTAGACTTTATCAGTTAAATAACCTGGGAGTGGAGTTTTCCTTCTTGTAGTATTATTAATTATTTATTCAATATCTTTAATAGTAAGGAACTATTCAGGTTATGTATTTCTCCTTGCTTTCTTTGTTTGTTTTTCTTATTTTTTTTTTGTCTTTCAAGAAATTTGTCCATTTCATCTAATTTATCAAACTTGTGGCATAAAATTATTAGTGACATTCAAGTTTTAACTTTTAATGTCGATGGGATCAATAGTAATGGCCCCTTTTCCATTTTTGATAATTGTTGGTAATTTGCATCTTCTTTCTTTTTCTTGTTTAGCCTTGCTAGAGTTCTATCAATTTCATAGATCTTTTTAAAGGAATAACTTTTGGTTTAATTTATTTTCTATATCATTATCTTGTTTTCAATATGACTGATTTCTTCACTAACTTTTTTTGTTATTTCTCTTTCTATATAGGCTTAAGTTGTTTTAGGCTTAAATTGTTCTTTTTTCTCCTTTTTAAAATTTAGTTTTTTTTTTTCTAGTAATGATTTAATGCTATAAATATCCCCTAAGCATTGCTTTTACTAAATCCAACACATTTTTGATAATTATATTTTTATTTTTACGAGTTCAGTAATTTGTTTTTATCACTTGAGACATTTTCTCAGATATATTCATTATGTATTTAGACAAGTATTAACTATTTCTAAGTGCTTGGAGATTTTCCTGATATGTTCTAATTATTAATTTCTAGTTTAATTTGATTGTGGTCAGAGAGCATACTTTTGAATAATTTCTAATATTTTTCATTTGTTAAGGTTTGCTTTACTACCTAAGATAGTGTCTATATTGATGAAATCTCATACACCCATGAAAGTATTTGTTCTTGCTGAGTGATCTGTAAATGTCATTGAGATTTTGTTCAGTTTGCCTATAATCTTGCTAGTTTTGGCTAGTGTTTTATCAATTACTGAGACATTTCAAAGTCTTCAACTATAATTTTGGATTTATCTATTTCTCCTTTGATCTATCAGTTTTTCTACATGTGTTTTGCAGCTGTTGGTTTGTGCATACACATTTAATTCTGTTTTATCTTCTTGATGAGCTGATGCCTTTATCATTATGTAATCTCTCTCTTTGCCCTGATAATTATTTTTCTGTTCTTTAGTCTACTTTGATATTAATATAGCCATTCCACTTCTATTTTAATTTTTTATGTTTTCTTTTACCCTTTTATCCTTAACCAACTTATATAATTATTTTTGACTTGAGTTTATGCTAGACATTGTACAGTTGAATCATGTTTTTCCATCTAGTCTACTAATGTATGTCTTTTATTTCATGAGTTTGGACCATTTCATGAAATTATTGATTTTTAAAAATTGATGCCATTGTATTTTTTTTATCAGTTTGTTCCTCTGTTTATTGCCTCCCCTTTTTTTTATCTTCTTGTGTATTATATAAACATTTTTAGTATTCCTTTATTTTAATCTATAGTGTTTTTGAGATGTGTCTCTCTATATTTTTTTAATTAGTTGCATCAGGGCATACAATATACATATAAAGAAGTCTACTATTATCAATACTTAATCTCTTTAAGTGCGATACCTATGTCTTATTACCAGTTAGGTTCTGTTACTCCTCAACTCCAATTGTGAGATAATAGTCTTAAGTACTGTTAGAAAAATAATGTCCCAGTATTACTTTCACAGTTCTGAGCAATGTGGCTTCTTGACCAAAGGAAACTGGCATACTAGATAATGTCTCCTTTTCTCCAGACTCATTTAATCCTCATATTCCAAGGCTGTTAGAATTTTAGCCATGATCTGTCATTCAAAAAGTAATAAACTTATTTATACTGAAGTCAAATACTTGCTCTCCAGGGAAGGGGCTTTCTTCTATATCCACTCCAGAGAATTTGCTTATATTTCAACATGGGATAAAACCTAGAGACATAAAGTCAGTGGGCTATATCACAAATATTATAAAGGACTAGGGATCAATGGTTTCTGTCCTGAGAGGGTATCACCTGTATCACTCCTGTATAAACTCCTAGATTTATAATTTCAGAGTTCTTCTTCTATGGCATAAGATATCCACTTTGTACATGAATTCTGACCATCTAGTAGCTCTCATCACATTGCCCCATTAGAGGTAAGAATTGGGCATGTTAAACTGTTGTGGTTATTGCTGTAAGTAATAATCCCTCTGATCTCTGCTCCAGAAACTTTATAACTGCATTTGAGATAACATAAAAAAATACAATATTAAAATCTTATCAAAAATTAACTCTAAAAAGAAATGTCCCATTATTATTGGCAAGTATATCAGATAATGTTATTTTTTGCTTTTGACAGTAAAACACAATTTTAGAAACAGAAAATGATAGTAGTTGTGCACTGTATTTACTCATACATTTACCATTTTTTTTTTTTTTTTGCTCTCTTTTCATTCTTATGATTCAAACTTTCTTCCCCTATTATTTCCTTTCTGTCTGAAGTACTTCATTTAGTCATGTTGCAGCATACCTGCTTTGACAAATTCTCTTAAGTTTTGCATAGAGTGGAATGTCTTTATTTCCCTTTAATTCCTGAAAGATATTGTTCCTGGATGTAGAATTCAATGTTGACAAATATTATTTTTCAGCCCTGAAAAATGATGTACCAGTTTCTTCTTAATTCCATGGTTTCTAATGAGAAATCTGATATCATTCAAATTGTTATTTTCTTAAGTAATATTTCATTTCTCTGTAGCTGCTTTCAAGACATGTTTTTCTTTAGTTTTCAGAAGTTTGGCCATGAAGTGTATACGCATAGTTTTCTTTGTGTTTCTTTTCTTTGGAATGTACTCAGGTTCTTGCATACACAAGTTTATGTCTTTTGGCAAACAGGAGAAAAGTTCAGCTTTATATTTTCAAACATTTTTTCACCTATTCATTCTCTTCTTCTGAAACTCTATTGACAGAGATGTTAGTTCTTTTATAATTGTCCCACAGGTCTCACACGCTCATTTTTAGTTTCGTCTGTTTCTTTTTTCTCTGTTGTTTAGTTTGGATGATTTTTATTGATCTATCTTCAAATTCAGTGACTCTTTCCTCTGTCCTTTCCATTTTGCCACTGAGACCATTTAGCACATATTTTTGTTTGTTTATTGGGATTATTAACTCTCAAGTTATCATTTAATTCTTTATATCTTTGATATTTCTGCTGAGATTTTTATTTTTTTCACTTTTTTCAAGAGTGTTTGTGTTTCTTAGAGCATTGTTATGATAGTTGTTTTAAAATGCTTGTTCAATAATTCCTACATTTGGTTCATATCAGTGTTGATGTCTTTGATTTATTTTATCTTTCTAATTGAAATTATCCTATTTCTGGTATGAAAAGAAATTTTGGACTGTATCCTGGAAATTTTGAATATTATGTTTTAAGATTCTGGTTCCTATTTCAAACTTTTATTTTATCAGGAGCCAATCTATTCAGGATGCTGTTTAAATGTCAATTTAGATTCTAAAGCCTCTGCAGCTCTCTGTCCTTGTGAGTTAATCAGTTGACAGAGTTCCATGCCATAGTCTCTTCAGTTCTGGGTTGAAATTGGGAAAAGCAACACTTTGTTATTACATCATGAGGAAGATGGACACGGTTTTCCCCACTGACTTAGCTTGGATCCAGTGCCTGCCTCATTACTGCAGAAAGTTTGTAGTCAGCAATTCTTGAATTGTAACTTCATAGAAAAAAAAAATTTTCTATTACAATATTTTTCTTCCATATCCCCCTCTCTTCTCATCTATTCATATTCCAAGTACATGTGTATTAGACCACTTGATACTTTCCTCTGGTCATTGAAACTGTTTATTTTTTTTATCAGTTTTTATCCTCTTTATCCTGAGATTGAATAATTTCTATTAAAGTTTCAATAAAATTTTCTTCCTGATTTTCTAATGTTCCTGATGCTATATTGACATTTCTATAAATATGTTTATGTAAGCATCATATGTATAGCCTAATTTAAAGTTTTTCATAATTTTGAAATGCCTTTCCATAGGTTTTTCACTGTGAGTAATTTACTCCATCCTCAATTTTTTAACTTTAAGTACTGACTAAATTAGCTATCAAATCTCATATTCCATTTGATAATGAAAAAGAGAGAAAAGGCATAGTTAAATTAATGGGTAATTGAATGAAGATTCTTCATTTTGAGGAAGGTTAAAGGTTAATCATCTCTGTTTTAATAATGCAGCTTTCTTTACCCTATATTCTGATTCAGGGAGTGAATGGTGGGAGAACACCAAATAATAAAGACTTCCAAATTTAAATAACCTGTGTCAGGCTCTATCTAGGTTATGCTTTAAACCTGAAGTTAAAATTTCCTTCTAGTTTTGAAATATGAAAACCCCTCTTTCAGTTTACCTAGCCAGTCTCAAGAACCTTATTAGATACAGGAGAAATCCAGATTTTCTAGCCTGAAACTAGAGTTCATGACTCAAATTTGTGTCTATTTCATGCCATATCAGGCAAGCAAACATCAAGTACTGTAAGAAACCAAATGATACATGCCACTTTTCCCCCTATTTCCTCTGGCAAAAAAGAAAGGTGACATGCCAGATCTCTACCATGAACCTGAAGTCAAATGATATAATCACATTAATAGAAACAATTAAGATGTTAGGGTTACATACTATGTTTTTTTTCCTTTGATAGAATGGCAGTGGGAGTGTGAACTCCTGTGTGCGGTGGTGCTGGAATCATACTGTTGCAGGAAATCATATGTTGTCCATGAAAGAAAGATATAACCATTTCAATCTTCACGTAAAAAGCAAGATTAATTCTATATAAATTAAATAAATATAAATTTTAGGATATAATCTGTTAAGCTTTTATGCAAATTTAAGTGAATATTTATGTTATTCTGAGTTATAAAAAGACATTTTAACTTTAGGAGCTCTGTAGAAAGAGCACAGAAGTCTAATACATTGGATAGTAAAAATAACATTATCACATTTATTTAGTGTAATATCTACATTTTTAGCCATGACAAAAAATTCAAGAAACAGAGACAGGGGCAAAATCACATTAGTAGCTTGAGGCAGAATTAAGATGTACACTTTGACTAGTCATCATGTTTCTAAGTATCCCTTGAATTGTATCAATTTATTAGCAGGAATTAGCACTTTGAAGACCAGTTAGTTTGGCTCCCTGCTCCCCATTCTGAAATAACCTTGCCATAGCTTTTCAAGTGCGAAGACTTTAGAAACAGGAGCAGTACTGTAGGCCAAGTTGCAGAAAGTCTTAACCAAATGTATTGGTTGAACTGCAACCAGGCACCTTTATGGAAGCTTTGCTTGTACAATATTAGCTACTTATCTAATGAAATTAAATTTCATGTGGAACATATAGATGTTGTTAAAAATATCCATGTTATTAATTATTTAGTGAGTAGTAGAGTGGTAAAATATATGTCTAATATGTTGTATATGTTTATCATCAAGCAACCCTGGTAAATAAATTAATTTTTAGAATTAACAAAAATTGATCTTTATATATATAACATATATATATATTATATATATAACATATATAATAATAACATATATATACATATATATATAATTTATAATATATATATATAATAAAATGTTGAGTATCATAGAACACAAGTACCAACCTGATAAGAAATGAGCAGACCTAAATTTTAAGACAGAAACTAAGTTTCCAGTAACCCGCTTCCTGAAAAAGAAAGGAAATGTCTCATCTTGTTCTTATTTTCTTATTGTTGCTTTTGCTTTTATTGTTGTCTGCTGATTTGTTTTAATTTCTGAGGTTCTAAAACAAATATTTTGTAAGGCAACATATTCCATGTAACAGTTCCGGCAGAATCAATGCTCATATTTCTTTCTGTGTATGTAGGCATGTATATACGTCATAAACATAAATATACATGTATGTGTTGACCCTGTCATTTGCCCCACTCTGTATAGATATCAAAGAGTAATATGTATCTAATAATCCAATAACCATAGTGACATAGAAGACAGTCAACATTCCAGAACTGGGGTTGAGCACACCCATGTTTGAAAAGTGATGTATAATCACCTGTTCAGAGTGACATTGGCTTTTATAGATTTCCTTTAAAAATTTCTAAAGAAATATAGTCCCCACTTGAATGAAGCTACTCCAGAATACTTTATCTGTGAGTTCGCAAACTTTCATGTCCAGTCATGTTGTCCATAGCAACACTGGATTTTATAGTTGTCTTTTAAACACTACCAATGTCAGATTATTCCCATATGAGTGGACTTGATCCCAAAATGTATTTTTGATAGAATGCAAATTTGTTTTATTTGTCTGTAAAAGAGTGTTTTTTTGGCTTACTTCAGCCAAATTGAATTTCTAAAGAGGTGATTTCTTTGAATAATTGAAAGGAATTGTCTCATCTTTAGACTTAGATTCCTACTGAATTAGTTGGAGCTTTGAAGATTTGTGGTTTTTGCATTTCTTTTCTGTACTAAATACTCACTTGTGATGCTTGTCATGTCAGAAATCCTTCCTGCCTGCAGCTGAGAAAAAATGTGTGCAGCTGTTTGATAACCTACCGATAAAGGAAATAAGAATCCTCTCTCCCACCAAAAAACAAACAAACAAATATATATTTACACATTCAGAAATCAGTAAGAAGAAAGTATTTTTATAGATGTCTGACAAAATTAAATTCATTATAATTACATATAGCTGTATATACATAAATGCAAATTTGACCTAAACTTTGATACTCTGAGGTCCAAGCATGTGTAGACAAATCTAGAATATAAATTGCGTTTGTTCATCTGGACCCTTCATTTGGTTCATGAATGAAAAGGATCATCTTGTAAACAATTCATTTCAAGACAAAACAGGATGAGTGATAATATTTTCATCAAGGATAATATAACTGCATGGCGGAAAAGGCTTATTTTTAAATGGTGTCTATTACTCTTTTTGCCTTTAGTTTTGCCCTAAGTAGATTCATTCCTGCATCCTAGGATGACAGGATTGCAATTAATGAGTAAGAAAAAACATAAAAGATTGGTTCAACAAAAATTACAATGGACTTTAGGGCACAATTGTCAAGCACCGTTGTGGTGGACCAGACTTTGGTAGAATCAGACATGTGCCACGTTTTTCGGGCTTTAGGAGAAATGCTGTCAGCACAGATGTCTTACTAGTAGTTTAGTCATCAGTGATACTGGCATAAATAAAAGTTCCAGTAGCATCATAGCACAGGCAATGCCTTTGGCAGGCATTAGCATCTTAGATAGCACTCCAGCATAGAGGGAAAAAAGGGGAAGAGTAGATAAGAAATTTCATAGTTGCTATATGCAGGCCAAGAAGACTGATGACTATTTGATGCAGCACATGTAAAACAGCCTCTGAAATGTCTTCAGCTTATCAAGGATGTGTTTGGACTGAAGTAACAATAAACAAATGTGGCCTAAGTCAGCAGAATATTTTTTGTGACTGATGTTCATAGCTGTTCTAAATATTTTATAGGCTGATGACTCTCAGGTCTCATTTTAAATTTCCCTGCATTATCTACTGTATTTTCCTGGGAGCCTAACAAGTCACAGCTGTAAGTGGAACGTTATTGATATCAGTAATCATCTCTGTGTTAGGTGTGTATCTATGTATGTATAATTCTAAAGGCACAGTTTCTATTAAATATTAACTACTATTTGAAGAAAACGTGCCAATGATAATTCATCTCACAAAGAGCAGCATGAATTTTAAAATAGAATAGCAGGTACCAAGTTTAAAACTAAAGGAGAAGTTTTTGTTTATTATTTTAGCTGGACTGGGAAAGCCAATATCCCCTATAAAATTATTTTATCTTAACTGTAATACATTTCAAAATTACCCAACTTAAATTAATATTTTTTAAATGTATAGGAAAGTCACAGAGAAAGATACATTTCTAGATATTTGTGCTAAATTAGTTTACTCCAAAGGAGACATCAATGATAGTATTTTTTAAATTATTGTTATAGATTAGAGCAAAGACAATGGTTATTAAACTACATTAAAAGTGAAGTCAGTAAAAATCTGAACAAATATATATCTATGCTTACATCATCAATAAATCTTTACTTTTGAGTTTTATCTGATATTTCAAAAGTACAGTATACTATTCATAACTGAAAATAATATAAGTGAGAGTATGTTTGATATGAGGAAATATTTATTAAATAATTATTTCTCTAGACATTGGTATTTTATATGTATAGAACTAAAATACATTTAAGTGTGATACAGTAAATAATTTATATAGCAATAATAAGAAATTTAATTAAAATCTCTAGCTAATACTAGTTCAGCAAGGCAAGAATAAGATCCACAGTGCTTCTATTAACATATAATCAAATACTACATCAAAAAATAAAAGTAAGCCTTAAAATCATGTTCAAATAAAAATATTTTGCACGAATCTATTTAATTTCTCTAAAATCATAATTTATCTCTTCATGATATTCCCAAATAACAGCAAATTTCAGCTTTTTATTATAATACTTTACTCTGTATAATGGTAAGCTAATGTCTAAATTTTAAAAAGTATTTTAAGACATAAAATATCATAATACTGTAAATGAACAGTGTTACCTATATGTGCTTCACAAGTGTTGATGTATGTGGAGGGGGCCATGGGCGTGGATGGGAGTTTAGATTTTCTTCTCTCACAACCATCCTGTATATGACCACCTCCATCTGAATCCCTAGTCTCCTCATTTCAGAACTAGGTCTTAATTCCCTGAGCATGGGTCTCCCTGAGAATTTTACACATGTATCCTCAAACTGGCAGGTAGCCTGGCCCTCCAGATGCCCCTAGTATCACAGTTGGAAGCACAGTGGATGCCTCAGTCCTAACAGTGATCTTGGCTCTTGAACTTAAATTCTCCAAAGTCAAGGATTTATACTAAAGAGCAGAACCAAACAAGAGACCAGCAAAGATGCCTTCAGACAAAAATGTTTTAATTATCTGTTGGGTCTTTTTATGTTTGCCCTGGAGTCTAGCAGGATAACTACTTCTGGAACAGTTTCAGCCATGTCTTTGATCTTACCCATGGTAATTTTCATCTTGCTTTGAAGTGTGGTTGGCTACTTTTTTTTAACATTTAAATTTTATTGTTTACTTAAGAATACTACATATAAGATTAAAAGTTGGCAGTCGAATTTATGAAATCACAGTATTGACATAATCAGAGACATAGCAAGATAAAATTTTATTTCGTGTCTCTGGCAGCATTTATGATGAAAACAATCTGTATTTTCAAGCATTAACAAAACAAGAGAACAGATAATACATAGGAACAAGGAGTTCTGAGAAGAAAAATAGAATAGGTCTCAACTGTGAAGGACCATGGCAGAGATAAAAATGAAAATGATAAGCATAGCTTGAATAGGAAAGAATAAAAGAAAATAGAAAGGCCATGTCATAATAGAAATTCCTCTCCTTAAAAATAATGGTTTTCAGCCGAAAGCAAGGACAAGAGATATTGAGAACTTTGGCAAAGTCAGTAATACAATTAGGAGCTGCCTGTCTCTAAGCAGTCACATGCCTGGTCTGAGAAATTAGGCACCCACAACAGACCACTGACTTGGTGCTTCTTTAAATTAACGATCTTTACAAAACAAAGATCTCTTTAACATTTATTTAGTGAGGGAAGGGAGAACTTGAGAAATTTTTCTCTACAAAGCACAGATAACGTGTAAAACAAGAAATTAATTACATGTATTGAAATGTAACATTATTACCTTATTTTGGATTATCTTGGTATCATGAATTTTTTAAATAGACAATTCCCAATTCCCAGAAAGGCACATGAAAAGTGTTAGCAGATAATAAAATAAATCACGTACTGCATGTAAACAATAATGGATTTACTACTTACAAACTCTGTAATCCTGATCTCTTATGTGGGAATGGTAGAGTTTTCATAATTATTAAGGGACATGAAATTGCTTAAAGCTATTGCTATTAGCAATACTTAATTGCTAATTATAAATAAATGTTAATTATCATTAAATTTGATAGTCATATGTCATCTAACTTGTATATGGTAGAGTGGCCTTTTTATCACAAAACTACTCAAGCAGGAAACTCATATGAGTTTCTGCTTTGGAATTTAGAACCTTTCAGAGGAAGGGGATCTGTTAATGTTTCACTAGTTATATAAGGAATGAGTGTGGATGTCTGAGTCTGCCTGATAATTAAATCAATACAGAGAAAACTGACTGAGTGATGGGAAAAGAAAGATGTATTGGCAAAACCAGTTGAATCATTAGGTGGTTCTATTCTAACTTTTATGTGTGCCAATGAATCCAAACATGTTTGTTTAAGTCAGGTTTAGTTGATTTTTTAATCACCTGGAACTGAGATTCTTTCATTTCAGTATTCCTGAAAAATGCAAGAGGTACTCTGTAGGAGTATTTAATTGTATAACTATGTTTGAGCCGTCAAAGGACCTCCCAAAACACTAGGAAATAGTTCTCCAATCAATGAATGATCAAATGAATGAAGAGACAGAAACAAAAATAACATAAACCAACCTTGATTTTGAAATATCAAATTCCCTAAACTGGGTGAAGGATAGATAGTATCTTTCTCTATTATTATAACAATGTGAATGCACAATTTTCTCAAAATAAAATAATAATAATAATAACTTCACATCTCCTAAGCATAGTGTACATACTTACCAAAAACCACTTCTACAAATGTTTCCACTCTAAATATGTAATGCATAATCACCAAGTCAAATTATGCTGCATTAACTTTTATATACAAATAAATCCCTTGAAAAATAAATTATAAATAATTTGTTTCAGAGTTGTAACAGATTTATTTTCTTATGGAAATCATGGTGTGAAGGACACACTACCTATCACAAGAGAAAGAAGTACAATCTCTGGATAGAAGACATGGATTACACAAGTGTAATGGGATAGAAGTCATGTTTGGTTGCTATATTTAAAAAAAATGTCCATTCCAAGTTCCCCTTTCACATGGAAAAAGGACTGGAGGACTGTTTATGTAAAATTTAGAAATTAAATCTTTAATCTTTATTAATCTTGAGGCAGAAGATAATTTGATTGAGAAAAAAATATAATGTGAGATCTAAAATGCCATACTTCCCACGTGGAACAGCAATGTAATATATTTTATATTCATGATTTTCAAAGAAAAATCTCTATATGCCATCTTGAAAATGGTGATGCATACATAAGTACCTGCTCATTATCTTCCCGAATTCTTGTCAAATGGCTCCTTTTTTGATAGAGCTATAACAAACTCAATTCATTTTTATATTGAAGGTTTACACAAAGTATCATAAAATATGTTTTACAGAGAATTAAAACAATGAGAAATACTTCATTGTACTGAGTGTAGTGTCTGATATATAGTAACAGAGGCTAGAGTCTGCAGATAAATTGTTATATAAGGAAAAGATAATGAAATTTAAGACTTTTTGATTAAAATAACTCATTCTCTGAAGTTGGAGGGCTTATAAGGAAATATATATTTAATTCTAACATAAAAAAAGGAAGAAGGAAGTATGATGGTACAATGCAGCAAAGAGTAGCTCGATAAAGAAGAATGTTATTCCAAAAACTTGGGCATATTTATTTTAAATTGAGCAATTGTTCACATATAATAATATTCAAAATGTACAGTTCAATGTGTTTTGACAAATGGATAAAGTTCTATAATTGCCTCTACATTAGGATACAGAATTAATGCATCATCCCATTAAGTTCCCACATGGCTCTGGCAATAACTGATCTATGTTTTTGCCTTTTCCCTAGTGTTTTGCCTTTTCAAGAATGTCATATAAATTGAATCATACAAAGTGTAGCCTTTGGTTTCTGACTTCTGTCATGGATCATGATATCTTTGAGATTCATGCCTGGATGAGTAGTTTGTTTCTTTCTATTGCTGAGTAGTATTCATTGTATGAGTATACCACAATTTATCCAATTATATTGATGAATGTTTCCAAATTTTGCCTAATATGCCTAAGATACTATCAACATTCAGGTATAAGTATTGGCCTTAAAATATGATTTCATTTCCCTTAAGTAAATGCCTAGAAGTAGAATGGCTGGGTTATATGGTAGGTGTATGTTCAAATACTAAGTAAATGGTCCATCTATTTTTCATGGTGGTTGTGGTATTTTTTTACATCCTCACCAGCAGTGTGTAAGAATTTCAATTTCTTCATATTATCACTCATACTTTATATGTCCAGTCATTTGAATTATAGTCGTTCTAATAGTTGTCTAATGCTAACTTGGGGTTTTAATTAGCATCTGCCCTAAAAATTCATGATATTCATGATTAAATATCATTTTACATACTTATTTGGTATCCTTATCCTTCTTTGGTGAAATGTCCTTCAAGCATTGCCTATTTTTAAATTGGATTATTTTATTATTACTGAATTTTGTATTTTTCTTTTCCTTTTTTTAAATTCTAGATATGCATCCTTTATTAAACATTTGCTTTGTAAATTTCTTTCCCAGTCTGTGGCTTGTCTTTTCATTATGTAATAGTGTCTTTTGAAGAGATGATGTTTTAAATTATAATCAAGCCATTTCTTTCTTTTATAAGTCATTCCTTTAATATCATATTTAAGAAATTATTGCTTTACACAAAGTAACAGGGATTTTTTAATGTTTTTTCCTAGAAAGTTTTTGGGTATAGGTATCACATTTAAGTCTTTGGGTATAGGTATCACATTGAAAGTTTTTGGGTATAGGTATCACATTGAATCATTTTGAGTCAGTTATTGCATATGGTGCAGAATATGGATCAAAATTCATTTTTATGCCCATAGATCTAATTGTTCCATTACCATCTGTTGAAAAGACTATCCTTCTACGAATGAATTGCCTTTGCATCATTTTTTGGCATCAAAACTTATTTATCCACATATATGTGAGAATATTTCAGGATGCTCTATTCTGTTCCATGTATTTATTTGTCTTCTTGATATTAATTCTACATTGTTTTGATTAATGCCTTAGAATCAGAAAGTAATGAGCCTTCCAACTTTTTTTTTTTAAACAAATTTATTTATTTTATTTATTTATTTTTGGCTGCTTTGGTTCTTCGTTGCTGTGTGCGGCTTTCTCTAGTTGCAGCCAGCAGGGGCTACTCTTCTGTGTGGTGCACGGGCTTCTCATTGCGGTGGCTTCTCTTGTTGCAGAGCACGGGCTCTAGGCATGCGGGCTCAGTAGTTGTGGTGCACGGGCTTAGTTGCTCCGCGGCATGTGGGATCTTCCCTGGTCAGGGCTCGAACCCGTGTCCCCTGAATTGGCAGGCGGATTCTTAACCACTGTGCCACCAGGGAAGTCCCTCCAACTTTTTTTTTTAAAGTTGGTTTGCCTATTCTAAGTCCTTTCTATTTCCACATGATATTTAGACTCACCCTTTTCATGTCTATCCTTTAAAAATTACTTTGATTTTGATTGGGATGGTTTCAAATCCATAGATAAGGTGACCAGCCAACAGATTATTTTGTATGGTCCATGGTATAAAAATAGTTTTTATATTTTCACAAAGAAGAAGGAGAAACAGAAGCAGAAATAAGAGTAGAAGGAGGAGGAATAGGAGAGATAGGATGGGGAGTACAAGGAGAACGGGAGGGGAAGAGGAAGAGGTGGAAGAAAAAGGATAAAAGAAGAAGAAGAAAAAACAAAGTATGTATCTGCAGAATCTAGAATTTTTATTATCTGGACCTGTACAGAAAAATTTTGCCAATCATTGTAATAGATCAGTTTGGAAAGAACTGTCATCCTAACAATACTGAGTCTTTACAAGCAGTGGCAAACCATATACATATTTATGTTTTCTTTGGTTTCCATTCCCCTCCCTTTCCCTTTCTTCCCTTACCTTTTGGAACGTGAGGAGGTCTGTCTTATGTGAGAGTTAGGTCACAAATTGCAGGAGAAGGGTGTGGACATTGGTTGAGCATTGGCCTGGCACAGTATCTAAGAGCCCAAGTTAGGCAAGGAAGTCTTCCCTTTGGAACAGCAACTGACATAGGATGTTAGAACTTGAGAAGGAAGAAGAAGGCATCCTTGAAAAGGTACTGCCAACTATGGGTTTTCAGAGGCTAATCAAGGGTGAGTGCACCCATATGGGAAGTGGCCTAGCTCACATTGTGGAATTTGTATGGTTAAAGGATATCTGTGTGGGGAAGAAAGTGTAGGAAGCAGTGAGAGATTGGTTACATACAGGAGTATTGATCAAATAAGGAAATGTATTAATGAGAATAGGAACCAGGTTTCTCATTGATAAGGAATAGAGTTGCAAATCTGGAAGGTGGAGGGCACTATAATAATATCAATGTTGTTATAAGTTGAGTAATTATAGTCAGTAATTTAATAATACATATTAATCTTTAACATTTTTCCAGAAGATAAGCAGCATAGAATAATATTTTTTTTCATTGTTTGTATACTTATAGTTTGAATACATTTCCAGAAGAGGTACATTATGGTTTTTTGTTTTGTCTTGTTTTGTTTTATTGTATTTTGTTTTGTTTTCTATCATAAATTTATTTATTTATTTATTTTTAATTTTTGGCTGCGTTGTGTCTTCATTGCTGTGCGCTGGCTTTCTCTAGCTGCGTGAGTGAGGGCTACTCTTAAGGTGGTGTGCGAACTTCTTATTGCAGTGGTTTCTCTTGTTGCAGAGCATGGGCTCTAGGCATGTGGGCTTCAGTAGTTGTGGCACTTGGGCTCAGTAGTTGTGGCTCACTGGCTTTAGAGCACAGGCTCAGTAGTTGTGGTGCACGGGCTTAGTTGCTCTGCGTCATGTGGGATCTTCCCAGACCAGGGATTGAACCCGTGTCCCCTGCATTGGCAGGCAGGTTCTTAACCACTGCACCACCAGGGAACTTCAGAGGTACATTATGTTTTTATTCACAAACAAAATCTTATAATATAAGGCAATGTTAGCTGACCAATGTGAGGTCATTGTTGGCTACAATTTGCCTCTCACATTCTATCAATGCATTCAATCTGTCAGTATATGAGATTCATTTTACCTTCAAAACATATCTAAAATATGAACACTTCTCACGTACATTTACTGCTACCATCTTGATTCAAGATGACATTATCTCTCTCCAATATAATGTTCTATCTTATGTCAATACTTATACTACAATATTTCTCCTAAGTGGATAAATTCTCCACTTAGCAGCCAGAGTTATCCACTTGAACTTAAGTTGATGTATGTCATTCTTTTGCTCAAAACTGTAACATGGCTCAGTATTTCTATCAGAGTAAAAGCAAAGTCTTATATACTCTACATGGCAAGAGACTTTAGTCACCTTCCTGACCTCAATAACCACTCTTTCCCATGCTCACTCTTCTTAGATGCAATCTCTTTCACACTGTTCTACATATGCTTCTGCCACAGAGTATTTATACTGGCTATTCTCTTTGCTAATAATGGCATCCTCATAGCAAATTCTTTTCTATCCTTTGTATCTATGCTTGAGTCACATCATAGTGGAGGTTTCCTGACCACATTATTTCAAACTGCAACCTACCACTCCTCTGAATCTTCATATTCCCAATCCTACTTACCCGGTACTACATTCCTATGGGACATTTAATATGAGCCTCCTAACACAAGATATAATGTATTAATGTATCATTTCAAATGCTTACGGTCTGTCTCCCCACAAAAAATGTAACCTCATACCAAAAGCATTTTAATCTATTCTGTATACTAGAATACCTCAAGAAACTATTCTATATTAAGGTATTTGAATATTTATGAATATTATTGAATGAATAACCTGATCTTTCTGGAATATTTTATGGTTTCTAATATCCAGATACAAGCTTGTGAGTTAATAAAATATTAATGGTTCAGAGTTTGCACTAATGGGGCATTTATGTCACCAAGATTTAAAAACAATGAATTCTCATTGTATGTAACATTTTGGTTTGTTTATAGTAGATATGGGGAACGATTGCTAACAAAAAAAAAAATATTTTAATACCACGAGGAAGTGTCTGACATTTTTATTATCTACCCCTTAATCATAAAGTATAAAATCATTTACTGTAGTAGTTACCTATAATTTATATACATACCAGGGGAAAAGTTTAAGATCATACACTATTGTTACAAATATTGAACATAATTTAATTATCTTTTATTTACTGTGAAATACATCCTATGGTTTGCCGTGATAAAATCATATATTTATATCAAGAATATTTCTTTATACATGGTACAGAACTTTGACAGATCATAATTATTGATCAGAATAATTAACCACAAATCTCATTTTGATAGGCATAATTCAAATTTAAACGTTTTAATTTATTGAAAATATAATTGATTAGATCAATTGAAACTTGTTAATTCAATCAGCTAGCAGCATTTAGCACTTATCATATCACCAGAGATAAGTAAAGCCCTTTAAATTTTAAAATGAGAAACAATTCCTCCTATTCTGAAAAATAAACCTGGCATTTATGAAGGCTGTCTCTCTGAAAGCCAAATTGTCTCGAGTTTCATTTGCATTTTTTCTCATGAGATGTCTTCTCCTTGAGAGGGATTACCCATTTTCCTTACTTCTTATGTATTTCATTAACCATATGGAAGTGAACTGATTTAATATGTCTCTGTAATAATGTCTCAGGCACAAAAAATTAGTCCCTCTTTAAAGTGGTAGTGAGAGTGGAGTTAATCTAAAACCGTGATAACTCAGCCATAATACAACTGTGAAAATCTGTCTATATTATATCTATCTATATATATACGCCAACATTTTAAAGATAATTCAAGAAAAGGTAGAACTAGGATGTCTAACATTTTAGTAACAGAGGATATAAAGAAAAAAAGAAAACCCGTGATGTTTCCAATCCCACTTATCCTGCTTATTTTTTTTATCCCACTTATTTTTCTATAGCATATAAAAACAATACACTTACCAACATTTGGAAGTGAAATAACTCTCTTGGTATTAACTGATAAGTTAAAGAGCAGTCACTCTGGCATTATGAAATATTTATGATATTTAAGAGATAAGTCATCCCAGAAATGGAATTTGCTTCTACTGAGCTCTATGGAAATCAACTATAAACTAGTGCTTAAGCAGGTGACATACCACGGCTGGAATTCACTGAGCCATGTGAACATGGATGTGGCAGATTCTGACCCAGTTATGAATACTAATTAGGTAGAAGTGAGCTGGAAACTAAGTTTCTATTATATCACATTGCTGCAACCCCGAGGGGAGGCTTGGAGTACAACTCTATCACTGCAACAGAGGGACCTCATGCTTTTCCAATCACGTAGTTTATATAAAGCTTCCAGCCAGGTAGTTGCTCTAAGTGGGGCCTTATTTTCTACCTGTATACAGTCCCCCAAATGACATTGTTGACAGGAAATCCTCTCTACTACTACTACTAGTCTGTCTCCAGGAAGAAAATTATTAATTTTCAGTAATTGATAATTATTAAAATTATAAAATTTAAAATTATCAATAATTGATTCCAATATATTTTAAGGTTACAATGGAAATTATCTAGGTAAAATAAGTTAATAAAAAAACTCAATGGAATACAATGTCTAAAAATATAAAATCCACTAGGGAAAGTTATTTGGTAATAAAAATCATTCCACTCAAGATAAAAAATTATCATTATAACAGGGAACTTTTGTTAAATTATCTACATGCATATTTTCTAAATACTCTTTCTGAAAATAGAGAGTAGAAAAACAAGTCAAGATAACCTGCTTTTTTATGAGGATAGTATAATTTTGTAAATGAAACAAGAAAGCAATCTAAACTATGACATTAAATATGAAATCATCTGATAAAATATTAAAATAATGTGCCATCATCAAATACTGTGGAAGGGGGAAATAAATATACAAGTAGGTTTATAATGTTTTTTTCATTTAAAAAGCAACATAAAACAAACTGCTGTTAAAGTAAAATAATACAAAGCTAGTGAAAAGCAGACTGTTTTGTGTTGTATCAATCATCATCAGTGATGTTAAAAAGAGAAAAAAGAAGACATAATAAAGAAACTCAAATCTCCCATTTAAAATGGCTGGTAGATTGTACTGTAAGATTACCCCAAGGGCAGTAATTAAGAATATCTGAGTGAATAGCAAAATTAAAAAAAAAAAAGATAACTTTTAGATTATGTATATATATGAGAAACCAAACTTTTAGGTTTAGGAACATCTTGGGAACAACACAGCACTTTATTTCTTCTGTGAACTCAGGTCACAGCACATTAGGTCATAAATCATAAAATTTTTAATAGGCATTCTTGGTTGACATCACATTTCTTTTTTTTTTTTTTTTTTTTTCACATTTCTTAATAGTCGTCATTACGTGGAAGTTGACTATCGCATGCAGGCAGTCTATTGTGTAGCATATTTCTAGGCTTTATCACAGATGTGAAAAGATACACAAACACACTGATGTGTATAATGGATTAAATGATAAAAATTATATTACTATCATAATCAATGCATAAATATTTTGAATGTTTAATTTTAACATACAGAACTAAAATTATTATGTTTTTTAAGCTTCAAAGAGTATTTATCAAGTAAACTTTATCAAACATCAAACTTAATGAGGAATCATTCAATCATTGCCATATTCAATAAAAACTTGATGTATTTTATGGAGCTTTACATTGAAAATTGTACTGGTGACCCTAAGGAAAGCAATAGATCAAAAACAATACAAAACAAAGCTATTACTGAAAGGAGTTAGGTTGAAGAGATAATCCTGATATTTTATCGATTCATTTGTTATTTATAATTATACAAAAATCTAAGAGAATCTGCAATAATAATCTAAAGTGAAAGGTAAGAGATTTCAGTCAGATTCTTGTCAAAATACAAATATGAAAAAATCAATATTGTTCCTATATACGACCAATAAACAATAGAACAACAAAATCAATCTTATATCAACAAAACTTATAATGTACTTAATAATAAATAAAAAATGTGCTAGACCTTCTGAAACGGAACCAGGAAGAAATAGAAAATATAAACACACCAATCACAAGCACTGAAATTGAAACTGTGATTAAAAATCTTCAAACAAACAAAATCCCAGGACCAGATGGCTTCACAGGCGAATTCTATGAAACATTCAGAGAAGGGTTAACACCTATCCTTCTCAAACTCTTCCAAAGTATAGCAGAGGGAGGAACACTTCCAAACGCATTCTACAAGGCCACCATCACCCTGATACCAAAACCAGACAAAGATGTCATATAAAAAGAAAACGACAGACCAATATCACTGATGAACATAGATGCAAAAATCCTCAACAAAATACTAGCAAAACAGGATCCAACAGCAGATAAAAGGATCATACACCATGATCAAGTGAAGTTATCCTAGAAATGCAAGTATTCTTCAATATATGCAAATCAATCATTGTGATACACCATATTAATAAATTGAAGGATAAAAACATATGATCATCTCAATAGATGCAGAACAACTTCCAACAAAATTCAACACCCATTTATGATAAAAACTCTCCAGAAGGTAGGCATAGAGGGAACCTACCTCAACATAATACAAGCCATATATGACAAACCCACAGCCAACATTGTTCTCAATATTAAAAAACTGAAACCATTTCCTCTAAGATCAGGAACAAGACAAGGGTGCCCACTCCCACAGCTATTATTCAACATAGTTTTGGAAGTTTTAGCCACAGCAATCAGAGCAGAAAAAGAAATAAAATGAATCCAAATCAGAAAAGAAGAAGTAAAACTGTCACTGTTTGCAGATGACATGTTACTATACATAGAGAATCCTAAAGAGGCTACCAGAAAACCACTAGAGCTAATCAATGAATTTGGTAGAGTAGCATGGTACAAAATTAATGCACAGAAATCTCTTGCATTCCTATACACTAATGATGAAAAATCTGAAAGAGAAATTAAGGAAACACTCCCATTTACCATTGCAAACAAAAAGAATAAAATACCTAGGAATAAACCTACCTAAGGAGAAAAAAGACATCTATGCAGAAAACTATAAGACACTGATGAAAGAAATTAAAGATGATACAAACAGATGGAGAGATAAACCATGTTCTTGGATTGGAAGAATCAACATTGTGAAAATGACTATACTACCCAAAGCAATCTACAGATTCAGTGCAATCCCTATCAAACTACCAATGGCATTTTTCACAGAACTAGAACAAAAAATTTCACAATTTGTGTGGAAACACAAAAGACCTCAAATAGCCAAAGCAATTTTGAGAAAGAAAAATGGAGCTGGAGGAATCAGGCTCCCTGACTTCAGACTATACTACAAAGCTACAATAATGAAGATAGCATGATACTGGCACAAAAACAGAAATATCGATCAATGGAACAGGATAGAAAGCCCAGAGCTAAACCCATGGACATATGATCACCTTATCTTTGATAAAGGAAGCAAGAATATACAATGGAGAAAGGACAGCCTCTTCAATAAGTGGTGCTGGGAAAACTGGACAGCTACATTAAAAGAATGAAATTAGAACACTCCCTAACACCATACACAAAAATAAACTCAAAATGGACTAAAGACCTAAATGTAAGGCCAGACACCATGAAACTCTTAGAGGAAAACATAGGCAGAACACTCTATGACATAAATCAAAGCAAGATCCTTTTTGACCCACCTCCTAGAGAAATGGAAATAAAAACAAAAATAAACAAATGGGACTTAATGAAACTTAAAAGCTTTTGCAGAGCAAAGGAAACCATAAACAAGATGAAAAGACAACCCTCAGAATGGGAGAAAATATTTGCAATCGAAGCAATTGACAAAGGATTAATCTCCAAAATATTCAAGCAGTTCATGCAGCTCAATATCAAAAAACAACCCAATCCAAAAATGGGCAGAAGACCTAAATAGACATTTCTCCAAAGAAGATATACAGATTGCCAACAAACACATGAAAGGATGCTCAACATCACTAACCATTAGGGAAATGCAAGTCAAAACTACAATGAGGTATCACCTCACACTGGTCAGAATGGTCATCATTAAAAAATTTACAAACAATAAATGCTGGAGAGGGTGTGGAGAAAAGGGAACCCTCTTTCACTGTTGGTGGGAATGTAAATTTTACAGCAACTATAGAGAACAGTATGGAGGTTCCTTAAAAAGCTAAAAAAAGAACTACCATATGACCCAGCAATCCCACTACTGGGCATATACCCCGAGAAAACCATAATTCAAAAAGAGACATGTACCACAATGTTCATTGCAGCACTATTTACAATAACCAAGACATGGAAGCAACCTAAGTGTCCATCAACAGATGAATGGTTAAAGAAGATGTGGCACATATATACAATGGAATATTACTCAGCCATAATAAGAAACAAAATTGAGTTATTTGTGGTGAGGTGGATGGACCTAGAGTCTGTCATACAGAGTGAAGTAAGTCAGAAAGAGAAAAACAAATACCATGTGCTAACACATATATATGGAATCTAAAAAAAAAAAAGAAAGTGGTTCTGAAGAACCTAGGGGCAGGACAGGAATAAAGACACAGACATAGAGAAAGAACTTGAGGACACGTGAAGGAGGGAGGGTAGCTGGGACAAAATGAGAGAGTAGCATTGACATATATACACTACCAAATGTAAAATAGATAGCTAGTGGGAGGCAGCTGCATAGCACAGGGAGATCAGCTGGGTGATTTGTGACCACCTAGAGGAGTGGGATGGGGGGGTGGGAGGGAGAAGTAAGAGGGAGGGGATATGGGGATATATGTATACATATAGCTGATTCACTTTGTTATACAGCAGAAACTAACACAACATTGTAAAGCAATTATACTCCACTAAAGATGTTAAAAAAATATGCTAGAATAATATGAATATAAATCTAAAAGTTATGGATAGCCCTAACAGGAGATCTGAATAGAGATAAATCACTATATCCATAGATTAAAAGATTTACTCTGCCATAGTAGAAAATTCTCTCAGTATTAATTGATAATTTCAATTTAATATTAATACATTTTAATTAAATTGTATCCAGAATTTTTTCATGTAACTTGACAAAATTATTCTAAAATTTATATGGTAAAGGACCATGGATACCACTGTAATTTCAAAAGTGAAAAATAAGTAGAGAATGAAAGGTTCTTGTGTTCCTGGATATCAGACTTATTAAGAGTAAACATTGACAAAGCTGCTTATATAGGTGCAGGGAGAGTTAAACATCTCAGTGGATGGAATAAGAACTTGGCATATGATAGAGCTAGACTTAAAGATCTATGGAAGAAATTAATGAGTGCAAATTTTTTCCAGCAGAATTTATAATCATAAAATTGTCAAGTAAATCAAAAATAAGCCAAAATAATAATGTAATATTAATCTGACAATCTCTAATGATGGCCTGGAGGTAGAAAGACCAAGAGCTTTTCCACTTTACTGGTGGGTGTGCAAATTACTGTAATTCTTTTGAGAGCAATTTAACCATATTTCTTGCAAACAGCTTTTAAGACATCAATTAGTGTTTAATTAACATAGCAATATAGCAACCCACTACTTATTTCCAAGTATATTTCCTAATAAGAATTGTGTATGTGGACAAGGGTACACATATTTCAGGGCTGTTTACAATAATAATATTATATTGGAAACAACATGTACACCAAGTGGTGTGGTGTAAGTGTTTAAGAGCTAGATATTTTGGTGGAAAAAATCTTGGTTTGTAGCAGTTACCAGTCTTCATGACGTAAATACCAGCCCCTAAGACCAATTTTGATCCAATCACTGAATATGATTTGAGAAGGAATATACATAATGGGCTTATAAGATCTTTTAAGGGCTAGCTCCAACACACCCGCTCATCGATATGAACATAAATAAGTGATTCATAAAATATACTATAAACTAAAGAATTGAATTAGATCTATTTGTATAAATACAGTTATGTTATCAAAGCATAAAACTAAATGAAAAACAAATTGCTGAATTACATGTGTACCCTGAAGTGATTTATTAAAAATTAAACATGCAAAACTTTTTATAGCATTCATGTGTAGTACATGTGTTTACCAAAGTATGGAAAGTGCCCTATAAGAAGTGCCACCATCTTCATGACAGTGGTTAATTCTAGGGACTCAGCAAGAGGAATGACAGTTTGAATAGAGATCACAGGAGTCCAAACTTATATATAGTATTGTATAAATATATATATATATATATAAATTATATTGTATAATATTGTATTTATTATGGAAAGCTGCATGCAGATATGACATTAACAATTATCTACTCCATATGGTAGAAAGTCAAGTGATCTCTTGTTTCTCTGTACTGTGTATTATATTTATCTTTGAATATTAGTCTATAATGTCCATAAACGTTAAGAGAGTTCCTGGAATAACTATATAAATAGATTGTAATAGGGTCCAAGTATTAATTTGGTTCAGTTTTCTAAAAGTCTCATAATTACTAGGAACAACTTTTCACGTTTCTCAAAATTATCTTAAATAGTGGAATAAACATTCAAAATCTATTGAATTTTCATTTTAAATGTCTCATTGATGATTTTTTAGCAAAATTGAAAGGAATTACTGGTAGTCTGAAAGGGATGAATTACCTCAAAAAAAATAATGGATTGATGGATTACAGAATAACTTATTTTTAATACTGTAGGGAATCGGCTCTCTTAACGGCTGTGAAAAGTTATTCAAGTTGTTTTATAAATAGTATCTGACTTTATCCAGTTCAAAATATAGACAAGAATTCAAAAAAAATTACTTTTAAAAGTCATCAATTATTTTGTCATATTAATGTAAAATTAGTGTGATACTCTAATTAAATGCTCTATGTCAAATCAGAAAATCTGACAAGACAAACTTAAATGTATCTTTGATTGGCATGGTTGAAAAACATTAGTACCACAGCTGGTTTCAAGATAAGAGAGAGAGGGAGAGAGGAAAAATATAGTGATGAACAGGAGCGAAGAACACAGAAGTAGGAGCTCTTTTACAAGAACTGGAATCATTACTGTCTGTGACAATACCTGAAACAGTGAGTAGGAGTGAACTCATTGACTGATTCCTTGTCTCTGCCATTCAGTCTCCCAATCAGATCTCCCATGGACTAAATTTCATCAAAAGTCTGATGGATAGAAGGCTTAAGAAAGAAAGAGAAGGATAGGAGAGGGAATGAAACATATCAGAAAGCAAAAAGGCAAGTAATTACAACAGAAGTAATAATAATAAACCCTGATATTAGAGAATAATGTCAGAAGATTGAAAATAATAATAAACAATTATAAAATACAGTGTAAACAACAAAAAAGATTATTTACAAAGAAACAAAATTCAGAATGACATCAACAACACTGGAAACAAGAAGACAAGGAAATAATAATATCAAAATATTGATGGGGAATTATTTGAAGCTAGAAACTCTTACACATTAAAATCATATTGAAGACTGTTGCTTTTGCTCATGACAGAATAACTGATGCTGAACTTGCCCTCACACGTTACACTAGAAACCTGGGGAAAAAAATGAGTCAATTGTTTTCAGACAGCGTTGGAGAGTGATCAACAAGAGAAAGGAAACAAATGAGTTGAGCACTATGATCACCCTGGCTTTCAGTCTCAAAGCACTTTCCAGGATGAAGAACAAGGAGGGGAACCCAAAAAAATCATAGCAGTCTCACTGATTTGTGGGGAAAGATGGGAGTCAGGCTGAGATGGCTAGAAGCTGTGGGGCATGGTACCGAAGAGAAGAGAAATCTGCAGATGGAGAGACATACAAATCTGTACAGGGCTCCTTGAGTTTTTACAGAATGCTAAATTGCACATGCAAGTGGGAATCTCATGAGGCAAAGAAGTAACCACTACTAAGGCACCATAAGGTGAATAAATCCCAGAGCTCACGCAGAGTGGGGAAACATCCTAGCTCCAACTGATGTGAGTGGAAAGACTTTACTGAATACCTCAGGCATTCAGCAAGGACTCCATAAGTATCCTGCTTTAATACCAAGGGACAATGTTGATCTGCCAAATAAAGCTTAAAAAGGAGGTCCCGAAAGAATCAACATGATCTGCAAGTAACTCTAGTGCATAGCAAATGATAATAATAATAATAATTATTATTATAGTTATAATAACTTTATTTTAAAAAACCACAAAGTCTAGACATTCAAAAATATAACAATCAAAATACCCAGCATCAAACAAAAATTACCATAAGTGCAAGGAATCAGAAAAATGTGCCCCATAATGAGGAGGAATATCATTCAACAGAAACAAACCCAGAAATGACAAGAGATAGTGTAATTAGAAAGCAAGAACTCTAATATCACCATTATAAATATGATCGATAATTTAAAGGAAAGGATGAATATAATGAGGAGAGAAAAGTTAGATATGAAAAAGAATCAAGTAAGACCTCTTGTGTTGAAAAACAATACTGTAATTCTCAAATAAAAAGATCCATAGCATTGGAAAACTTTAACAGTAGATTAGACAAAGCAGAAGAAAAATCAGTGAACTTGGAAACATGACAACAGGAACTATCTAAACTCTAAAGAAAGACTCACGAAGAAGGAATGATTATTGTGGAATTCTTCCCAGGTTCATAAATGTTAATATGTGGGGGAAAATGTGTGTGTTACAATTGATGAAAGAAGGTTAAAAGGGACTGGATGGTGAAAGTGTGGTTAAAAAGCTAGATTTTATTTATAGACAATTGACTGAGTATCCTTGAGCGGGGAGTACTGTGATCAGAGCTGAGCTTTATGTCTTACAACATCTTTCTTCCTCCAGGAATGGAAAAGTCAGTGCAAAAGACAGGCTGGCTGGATTTAGGAATGATACTGCTAAGAAAAACATAAACACATCTATTTAAGTAATCCACAGTATTTTGCCCAGTTACTATTCAGCTATTCACTTCTCCAATAAATATTAACTCCCAGTCAAAGTGCTATGTTAATAGCCCCCCACTGTAATATACACATTGGGACAAAACTGAGACATTTTCAGAAAACAAACATTAAGGAGATCTTGAAACCATGAATTTCAAAGCTCAAGATCATTATCTCGTCTCATAGTGTGCTGTTCCATGGATTTGCTTGTATTCTGGACCCAAAGATTGAATAATGAATATAATTATGCCAATAGGGAATCTGACAAGACAATCAGAAACAAGCTCACAATTAGGGATATTAGTTGAACAGAGTGACAGTTACTTACCTACAAACAAAAAGATGTATTTCTAAAAATGAGTTTCCTGCTTCAGGAAAACCTGGAAGAATCATTTAAATTAGAATTTTCTGTTTGTTGCAACTGAATTTGTTGAGTGCTTAAAATTAGGAAGGTGAAAAGACCCAGTTTATAGGGGGTAATTCTGTTTTATTCCTATTGTTTTTGCTTAATTATTAATACTACACCTTTTCACTCTCAAAACTGCCCTTGATGGAGTTTGAAAACACTTGTTTAATTAACATGTTGTAAAAGGACAGTTGGGTGTTTGTATCACATTAATTCCAATAAAAATATAAGGGGAGAGACGTTTAAGATTTGTTTTTCACACAATAGCTTTCAAATTTTCCTTTATTAGTTCTCATAATTCACATATAGCATAAGTTCCTCTTAATAGTTTTACTTGCCTGATTGGATGAGGAAATATGGGATGCTGCAGAATTCTCTGCAGCATTTGAAGAAGTACATAACCACTACCAATATAGACTAGTTAGGACTATGGACTCTGCAGCCTGGGTGTAAACTCTGGTTCTGCCAAGAACTTCCTGAATGACCTTGGAGAGGTCCCTTAAACTCTATAGGGTTGTAGTCTTATTATCTGCAAAAGAAGGTCAAATGGTTAATGCAGGGATTAAATGAGTGAATAGTTGTAAAGGTAGCAGATAATAGTTGGCACATTGTCAGAACTATGTAATTGTTTACTGCTATAAGATACTCTTTAGAAAATTAAAAAAAGATTTTTTAAAATTTATATTTGTTACCAAACTCCCAATCAAGCATAAATTCTGTTGGGAGGAAAAGGTGGATAGAGCTGGGTTCTCATACATGCTGGGAGGAATGTGTAAAAATTCTAAAACTATCCTTTACCAAGTGTCAGTTAATTGATCTTTAACCTCTTCAGGACTAAAGACATAGCAAAAAAAAAAAAAAAAAAAAATGGAGATAATTTGTAAGAATGCAATATCAGGCACTACTGCACAAAGAGAGTATTGCAAAAAAGAGCTGACTACTGGAAAAATTATGTATGATCATAAGGCTTTAAGTTGATAGTACTGTTTGGCTAATCATATACCTATTCCAAAATTCTGTGTTGTCTATCTGAAAGAGTTTAAGTGCCTTTTTTTTTTTTAAGTTTCCATAATGTAGCAGATGCAAACAATGAAATTTACACAGAAATTTCCTGGGGTGGGGGACAAATTTCTTAGAAAAACTTCTGTTTCTTTTCACTTTTTCCTGCTTTGAAAGAGGAAGTGAAGTCCAGAACTTCAGTAGAAATTCTTCAACCATGCAAATGATAGGCCAGTCTACTAAATATGTACAGTGGAAAAGAAAGAAAGAAGGGTATTGCTGAACCATTGCACAAGTCTTAGCTGTTACCTCTTGATTTCTTGGTATGTGAAGAAAAAAAAAAATCTACTCACTGAAGCTATTATCAGTTGGGTTTTCTGAATTTTTTGCCCTTCAAATGCATTTCCAAATGATTCAGGAACTTATGAGGGCTACAGCTCTACTCTAGACATCATACTGGGTTTTGTATTTATTAATGCTCTTTCAATTTTATAGTAGCTTTGGAGAGGAGTTTGCTTCTACTCCAAGTACTGCATAAAGGAAACTTATAAGGAATGCAAAGAAGGGCCATCAAGTACAACTGATTGGATACTAAACATTATAAGTAGGCAATTTAAAAAAATCTTTAAGAAACCATAGCTAACAAACAGTACAATTCCAAACACAGTGTCAGAATGCATTATGCTTTAAACATGTCTGTTACTCTTTTCCATTGCAATGTGAGAGGAATCCAATTGTCAGTAGGAATGTCATACCCTATTGCCTATATAAAATAAAGAGTAAGCACATAGGTGGATATAGTTGGTTTTTCACTAAAGTATCCTCTTGAAGAAAGAAGCAATTTTATTTCAGTGAAACTTTACCTGTACGCACAGAACCCTGAGTGGAGCTCAAGTTATAGAGACCTTAAAATTAAATTCAGATAAATTTAGGTATATTTATGAAACCACTAGGTGGCGTTTTGGGGGGCTCCGAGGAGCTCCAGTTCTGTAAGTCTCAGAAAGAATTCAGTGAGAGGGAAAATGATAGATAAGAAGTGATTTATTAGTATAGGACACTTGTGAGGCGTACAACTGGGCAGGTGAATGAGAGGGTGCCACACCCCAAGAACTTAGTGGGCTATAGTTTTATAATCAAGGAAAAGTGGGGAAAAGGAAAAGACCACCTTCTTCCTCATTCTTGAGTAGGCATCAAGTTTCCATCATCAGGTCCTCCTCCAGGTTGGGCAGGGGAGTTTTCTTGTCCCTACATGGTCAAGCTAGGACTGTCATGGAACTATGGAAAAATTATTTCTGGTCTCACTACAATGAGGGTCTTTCACTTTGAAATGTCACCTTTCCATAAATTATTGTTTCTTTATGTGTGCAAAGAGCATGTCCTAGGGGTCATTAACTTACTGAGCTCACTGGGCAGAATGTGGGTCTCATGCCACCATTGTTTTATTGTTTTGGGGCATGTCTCATTTGTCTGTTGCATGGTTTTGTTGCTAAGCAAGCCTGCTTGGTTTTGTGGTTAACCAAACCTGCTTTCTGTTTTTTTGTGATCATTAACTTACAGGGGTCTCCCATACTTTTTTTCTTTACTTACAGTCCCCTAGTGGGACTAACTATTTAATTACCTATTTTGTCCCTTTACTCTGTCCCTATCATTTATATCTACTTTACAAAATAGATGTAGGGCCTACTCAAATAAAAATACAAACACAAAATATTGAGAGAAATTTTTAAAAAGTCACAGTAATATAGAAGGTTAGAACATATTTGTTGATTGGAACAATTAGCATAATAAAGATTTCATTTTTCCCCAAATCCATACCTAGATTCAATGCAGTCGTTTCCAAAATTGCAGAAGTCTTTTTGTTTGGGGGTAAGAGGGGTTGATACATTGACTCACTGATAGTCAAGAAAACATGAAAGAATATAAGAACAAAGTAGGAGGATATATTCTACTAAATATTTTGACTTACTATAAAGATATATTAATTAAGATGGTGTACAATTTGTGAAAGAGAAGTAGACAATGGAATAGAAGGGACTGTCCAGAAACCCTACTAAACTTACCAGTGCTTTAGAAGGTTTCCTGTTGCTATCATTTTCAGAATAGCAGCACTGGAAAAAATATCCAGTGTCATCGAATCCAATATGTCAAATATTTTGGTTCCACTTTGTTCTCCTGCCTATTATGGCCATCGTGCCCAACTTGTCACTAGTGGTTCAATGGCCTCTGCCACTCCAGGATCCCATCACCTACACTAATAACTGGGAGCTCAGGCAGAAGCCCCCATCCCGTATTTAACTAATGTTATGTGTCAATGTTTTTGTAAAGGACATGCACTTTGGGACCTCTTGAAATATATAGGGGCAGGAAGGAATAAATGTGAAGTTCTCATCTGATTAATTCAATCTAATATTCTTACATTTTTGAATACCTTCGTTTACATGATACCAAGGGAGTTATAACATCTTATCCTCCCTGAGAGCAGGCCAAGTTGAATTAAATTTTAGTCAGTCAACCAATCAAACTACTAGAGCCCAATTCCACTGGCTCGAGCTAACACAAGCAGCAGGAACAAAGTTGGAAATATTTTCGTCTGTGGAACATTTTCTTCACTTGGATTTCCTTTACTGATTCCCTCATATCCTCTAATTCCTAATATTGTGCTATCATTGGTTTCAGCTATCAGGCATCTTTATCTAGACATACTCCCTTTGGTCTTCTCATAGTTTTAAGACTTTATTTTTCTTCATATTATTTATGATTCTCTATCATCTCTATTATTCTTTTTTTAATAATTCCATCTCCCAAATTTATATTCCTAGTCTAAATATCTTCTGGTCATCTCCCCCCAGCCATTGTATCTGCCCCAGTTTTTAAAAATTTTATTATCATTCCAGTTGCTCAAGGCAAAACAACATGGTGTCATTCTTGTATTTTCTTTTTCTTACTTCATATCATATCTGTTTGCAAATCCTGTTTGTTTTTTCATTAAAACAAAACAAAACACATATCCAGCTGCACCAACTTCTCACACCTTTCACCTCTTCCACGCTGGCCCAAGTCTCTATCAACTCTCACTAGAGTTATTTCAAAAACCTTCCAACTTATCTCATTATTCTGACTTTTCCTTCCTTCCCTTTTTTCTCTCCCAGCAGCAAGAATGATCCAGTTAACACTTAAGGTCAATTTCATCACTCAGATCACTCTAGTAATTTCCCATTTCACTCAGAGTAAATTTGTTATAATGAACTGCAAGGTGCTACAAGGTGCTACCTGACCTAACTCTGGAACTTCTTTGCCTCTAATATTCTTTTTTTTTTTTTTTTTTTTAATTTTTTAATTTATTATTTATTTATTATTTTTATTTTTGGCTGTGTTGGGTCTTCGTTTCTGTGCGAGGGCTTTCTCCAGTTGCGGCGAGTGGGGGCCACTCTTCATCGCGGTGCGTGGGCCTCTCACTATCGCGGCCTCTCTTGTTGCGGAGCACAGCCTCCAGACGCGCAGGCTCAGTAGCTGTGGCTCACGGGCCCAGTTGCTCCGTGGCATGTGGGATCCTCCCAGACCAGGGCTCGAACCCGTGTCCCCTGCATTGGCAGGCAGATTCTCAACCACTGCGCCACCAGGGAAGCCCTCTAATATTCTTTTTTTCCTCTTAGCCCACCGAAATTGTCCTTGTCTCCATGTTATCACATAAAGCCAACAAACACGTCTTTCTCAAGACTGTTACCCTTGCTGTACCCTCTGACTGAAATATCTTTCCCAAGATAGTCAAATGCCTTTCATGCATTTGCTCAAAAACTCCATGACCATCCTATTTAAAATTTACCTGCTTAACACTCTATTAACTCCCTATTCACATTTCCCACAAATGAAAATTAAACTACCCTCTCTTTCATATTTGATAAATTTGATGTGTTACATTTTGTAAATTTAAGGTGCTCAGGGTATTACTTTGATAGATTTAATATTGTAATATGATTGCCATTGAAGCAATATTTATCAGATTACATTATTATAGTACAGTATTTTTGTCTATATTCATTATACTGTGCATTAGATCTCCATGGCTTATTTTTGGTTTTGTTTTTTGTGCTTTTGGCATTACTCTCAAAAATATTATTGCCAAGACCAATATGGATACGCTTCTTCCCTATGTTTTCTTTTAGAGGTTTTATGGTATCAGGTCTTACATTTAGTCTGATCCATTTGGAGTTAATTTTTGAGAGTGATATGAATCAAGGGTGTAATTTCATTGTTCTGTATGTTCTTCTCCAGTTTTCCCAGAACCATTTGTTAAAGAGACTCTCCTTCCCCCATTGAGTATTCATGGCTCCTTGTTAAATATTAGTTGACCTGACATGCTAAATTTATTTCTGGGCTCTCTATTTTGTTCCAATTGTCTAGTGTCTATTTTTGTTCCAGTATCGCACTATTTTCATTACTATAGCTTTGTAGTGTAGTTTGAAGTCAGGAAATGTGGTGCCTCTGGATTTGTTCTTTTTTTCTCAGGATTGCTTTGGCAATTCAAGGTTTTCTGAGATTCCACACATATTTTGTAATTATTTCTTCTTTTTCTGTGAAGAATGACATTGATGTTTTGATGGGGACTGTGTTGAATCTGTAGATGGTTTTGGGTAGTACGGCCATCTTAACAATACTTAAAGACACAGATATCTTTCCATTTGTTTGTGTCTTCTTTGATTTCCTTCATCAAAGTCTTGTAGTTTTTACTGTACAGATCTTTCATTTCCCTGGTTAAATTTAATTCCCAGGTATTTTATTATGTTTCATGCTATTGTGGTTGTGACAGTTTTATTTATTTCTCTTTTTGATGCTTCATCATTAGGGTAAAGGAATGCCACAGATTTCTGAAAGTTGATTTTTTAACCTGCCACTTTACTGAAATTATTTATTAATTCCAACAGTGTTTTGATCGCCTCTCTTGGATTTTCTGTGTATAAGATCATATCATCAGCGAATAGTGACACTTTTACTTCTTACTTCCTAATTTGGAGGCCTTTTATTTCTTTGTCTTACCTAATTGCTTTACCTAGGACTTCCAATACTATATTAATAGGAGTGGTGAGAGTGGGCAACTGTGTTTTATTTCTGATTTCAGAGGAAACCCTTTTCTTTTTTCTCCGCCAAGTATAATGTTGGCTGTGAATTTGTTGTATATGTTATTAAATTGAAGTATGTTCCTTCTAATCCCAATTTATTAAGAGTTTTTAATCATGAAAGGATGTTGTATTTTTTCAAATGCTTTTTCTGCATCTATTAAAATAATCATGTGATTTTTACCTTTCATTTTATTGATGAGGTGAATTGCATGTATTGATTTACATATGTTGAATCATGGAGCTAGCTACTTTTTGATATACAAATATAGCCTATATATCTTAAGAATGTCAGTAGTGAATTGGCATAAGGGCCAGGTTCTCATTTCAAACTGATTTCTAGTATCAAATCTGTTTTCACTTAACTCATGGTGCTAAAATATAATGGCAGAAATATGGAAAACAGAATAGAAATGCCAATATTATCCTGGCATTTAATATATATTAGCACTTCTTCATAAGCTAATTATCATAAGAATAATGTGGGGGCGGTTCTATGTATCTTTATCAGTTCTTGACTAGTAAAATGCTTTGTTAACTGCTAGTGAAAAACAAGTAGTTAATTATAAAGTGACAGCCACTGAGCTGCAAATTTTAGTGCTGCAAATTTTAGCAACTGATTGTTATGATCTTAGAATCTTTAATGGCCCTGCAAGTCACAATCTGTAAAGCAAGTATAAAACATGTTTCCACTATTTTGATTGAGTATAAAAATGGTTGTCTGTTAAAATATTGTATTCATTATATCCAATTCAAATTTTTTTATCCACCAATGCTTCTAATGCAAGGATCTTCTTGCTTGCTGAGTACCCACTGATGGGAACAGGAATTGCCCAACAATGACAGTTTTTTTCCTGGGGACCTTTCACAAAGGACACCAACAATCCCTAAGCACAGTTTTATTCCTCCCAGAAAATTCTTTCTCCAAATACAGCTACTTAATGCCTTGATTTCACCTGCTAAATAAAAGGAAGGAAAAGACCTATATAAATCCATTAATTTTTACCTATTTTGGAATATATCAATTTTGGTTTTTTTGGCCTTCTGTATATTTTGGTGTTCTGTTTCCCTGGATAATTCTCACTATAAAAATGATTAGTGACTTGCTGTCTGAAACTATTATCAAACTACTAAGGGAAGTTGCTATGAAAAAATATCTTACAGGATGACAGTCAACCCTCCAGTGATAGCACCATGAATCAGTTGCTTTGATACTGAATTTTCTGCATTTGCATAAGATAAAAAGACACTGATAATGACATTTAAATGTTAACAACCATTTTAGAATGACCATTTCTATCTGTACAATTTAGAGGTTTTGTAACTTGTGCTTCTTTGTCTTAAAAGATTTCCATACAAATATATTATTCAACATCTACTCTGGTTAGAATATAAACAACTGAATGCAATCTGAATTCAACTACTTCATTCATCTTTCAGAACCATTCTCAGTGTTCTTTGATTCTAACTTTCTTCATTTCTGAAATGAAGTTCAATAAACCCAAGAAGCACTTTCTCTTCCAAAAGTGATATGTTCGAAAATTCCTCTGTTGGATTTAATTAGTTGAGATGTCTACAGGTGGGTAATTAGTTCATTCAGCAGATGAATTCAGAAATGTTTCTCAGAAGGCAGCTTTATTATATTTTAACCTTGAGGTAACAGGGAGGAACATTTATTAAAAAATAAGTACTTCTAATGAAAGTGTTCTATTTCCAAATTAACATCTCATCAGATAAAATGCATCATATTTTATCAGTAATTTAAGCTTCAATAAAAATTCTGTTATTGGAATTTAAAAAAAAACAGTTTTTAATAGAAGATACCTAATTTAAGTAGCTGTTACTTAGAAATAGCATATGTATACATATATATAATTTTACCTTAAGGAAGAATACTGAATAAATGACATTACGCATATTTGTTAAGAGTGAATTTTGCTTGCTATCCTTATAGAGCTAATGTTTTTTCCCTTAAAAGTGTTTTAAATAATTACAGTAACTGGGGAATTTAATTCTCAGCATTTATTGCTGAGATTACTGAGATAGATCCACAGATTCCTATTACAACATGTATATTGTATCACTGAGAGATTAACTTGATATGTCTCAAATTAATCAGGCCACAAAGCAAACCCAATTCCATTGTAAATAATCAGCCATCTATATAATTGATCTAAATTCAATGTGTTCATAAACTTATGGAAGGGTTTATATCAATTTCAAATTTCCCACAGTGAGGCAAATAAATATTTTATTTTGTTTCTACATTCTAGATTAGTGTATTGCTCATAGAAAATGATTTCTGTAATTTGTATTTGCACAAAGGCATTTGAGACATGAGCCTTTGCTTTTCTTGAGATTTCACTGATACTACAAATCATGTAGTTTTCACTATAACAGATGATGTCCTTGTATGTTTATGGGTCTAATACAGGCAATGCATATTTGCAAATATTATTTTATATACTCAAGTGCATCTACAGTTCCATGTGATACCTACCCCATATAAAATATTTATTACACTTTTTAAAGCACAATTATACATTAGTATCTTTCACTAAATTATAAACAGAATTTTCACAAGCAAAACAGAATATTTTTCAATCTGGAAGAGAAAATTTCATGATGAAATATTTGTGTTTCCTTTATTTGGATAATATAACTTTCACTTCTTCACACATACACACACACACGTGCACACATACACCCACTTTTAAATAACTAAAACCATTCTTTATCACTCCATATGGTATCACTTTTCCTGGAAACAATTCAACTGAGAATTTACACTTACCACTCACAATATCCAGGTCTTGCTATGCTTATTCAATGGAGGTTGACTATCAGACACCCATTTTCATTCACAGTGTTGTTGCATAACCAAATTTGAAAATAACAATTTTGCTCTTCTAGATTTTTTTCTCCTAGATTTTTCATGCCTTGTCATTTAATTATAAGGAGAAGGGTCTATTATAAGCAATGAGGCAACTAGAATATATGTGTCAAATAGTTGTATTATCAAGGGGCTTTTTAGTGTAGATAGGGGAGATTTTTCTAGATGTCTGTTTATTTCATTGAAGAGTACAGGGGTTACTTTTTGCAAGCTATTCTTGAGATATAGTATAAGCACTTGTTACAAATTAGAAATTAATTTGGTAAATGCACTGAACTAAGAAGCAGTTTACACTATGGATGATTATGAATATAATCACATCATCTATCAACATACACTATTTTTGTTTTCAATTTTAGTTCTTATACTTATAGGTCTATTATGTTTCCGTGTTGTGCTGGTTCAGTCTTCTAGTTCAACGCTTTATATGGAAGATAATGGTAGGCATACTTATCTCGTTCCTCAACTTAAAGGGGAATAAAAGTTTTACTATTATGTACAGCATTTGCTGTAGGTTTCCTGTCAATTGCTTTTAACAAGCTAGAGAGTCCCTTTCTATTCTTAATTTGCTGAGAGCTGTTATCGTGAATGGATAGTTCAATTTTATCAAATTTTTCCTGCATCAGTTTATCAATTTGATAATCATTTTATTATTTATTATCTCTTTATTTTATTTTTCACTTCTCCATATCTCACAAATATAATGTTCATGTTGCTGGTCCAAGGACAACACTTTGAGTACCACTGCTTAGATTTTGGTGATTTTTTCTTTTCTTTTTTTTGTGGTAAACTCATTTGAGTTTGCTTTACCTGAATATATTGCTGCTTTGCTCTCATTCTTGAATGACACATTCACTGGATTCACAATTCTGGGTTGACAGATGTTTCTTTCAGATCTTTGAGTGTATTATTTCATATACATCTGAATTCCATTAATGCTTCTATGTAAATGTCAGTCCAATCATGTTTTCTTTTTGAAAGCTGTCTTTTTTCCTCTGAATGTTTTCAGAAATATCTCTTTGTATGTGTATTAGTTTTCTTTTGCTGCTGTACCATATTACCACAAACTTAATGGCTTAAAACAACACGCATTGTCTTACACTTCTGTAGACTGGTCTACACAGGTCCAACACAGGTCTCACTCAACCAAAATCAAGGTCAGAAGGGCTGTTTTCTTTCTGAAGGCTCTATGGGAAGAGTCTATTTCTGTGCCTTTTCTACCTTCTAGAGGCCGTTTGCATTTCTTTGATCCTGAACTTCTTCCTTCATCTTCAGAGACAGAAATGTCACACATCTCTCTGATTGCAGACTGGAAATGTGTTCAGATTTTCAGGATTTATTTGATTAGATTGGGCACTCCTGGATAATCAAAAATAATGTATCCACGTCCAGGTTCTTAACATTAATCATATTTGCAAAGTACCTTTGTCACATAAGGGGATGTATTCACAGGTTCCAAGGATTAAGACATAGACAGCTTTGGGAAGGCCATTAGACTGCTTACCACAATACGGTTCTGCACTTTTGGTATGGATTTATTCTCATTTACCCTAATTGTGAATTTTGGACTCCTACAAATGATTATTTATATTGTTAGTTCAGTCTAGAAACTTCTCAATCAATTCTTTTTTTTTTTTTTTTTTTTTTTTTTTAATTTTCCTATGGGGACTTCTCTGGTGGTCCAGTGGCTAAGACTTCATGCTCCCAATGCAGGGGACCCGGGTTCGATCCCTGGTCAGGGAATTAGATCCCACATGCCACAACTAAGAGTTTGCATGTGGCAGCTAAAAGAGATCCCGCACGATACAATGAAGATCCCACACACTGTAACAAAGATCCCACGTGCCGCAACTAAGACCCTGTGCAGCCAAATAAATAAATAAACAAATATTGAAAAAAATTCCCTATGGAATTCCATTCCAATTCTCAATTTTTTCTTCCATGTCTCTTACTCTCTCTTTAATATTTAATATTTCCTTTGTCTTCTTTTTTTGTTTTGGTATGTTCTGAATGTCTTTTCACCTTTCTTTTTGTTTCCTAATTCTCTCTTCTGCTGTACCTATTCTATTATTTAAACTGTTTATGCAGGTTTTTATAAATTTCAATTCATTTCCAGGTTTAAAATACTATTTTTTTAAATCTTTTTACTATTTTTGATTTCAAAAATAGCAATATTACTATCTTTAGAATATGAATTTTAACTTAATATTTGAAATCTCACTTTTAATTTCTTTAAACAGGTGAAATATTTATTTATTATTTAAAAAATAATCTTAATAAGTGGCATATTTTGGGGTCTGATTGACTTGGCTTCTGTTTCTACTGATTCTAACTCATAATGCCATCTGTGTGCACACATGTATGCCCGTGGTGCATGTCGTGGGTTTTGTTTATTTTTTTTTTACTAAGAGCTCATAAACCTTGACCTGTGGTTTGAAGGTATATTCAGCCAGAGGATTTAAATTTGCTTATCTCTGTGCTTGGCAGTGCTCTTAACACTGGACTACTTTAAAATATATTCTTCGGCTGAGTTTTTGTTTTGTTTAATTTGGTAAAGTTTGGTTTATCAATTTGGCAGCTATAAATTCAGCTATAAACCCAAATAAGATTTAGTTGTTAATAACAAAGTGTCAGAGGTGAGCTTTTTAACATATTTATTTATTTACTTACAGTTTCATACATACATAATAATGATCTAAGTTTTTGTTCCTCTGACTTTGTTAGGAACTGGCATCAGAATAATACTAGCTTCATTTTCTGCTTTAAGCTGCTTTCTGTAATGCAATTACATATTTTTTAAAGATTTAACAAAACTAGCTTAAAGACTGGGAATGCTAATACCTTCCCCCCTGGCGACTTTAAATTTCTTCAACCAAAATTAGAACTCAAAATACCAATAATTCAAATAGTAAATCAGACAAATGCAAACTACTCTTTCAAATAAAAATAATGAATAATACTTAGTAACAACAAAAATAATTCAAAAATAATATATTAAAATTTACCCCAACTTCATTCTTGCCAATTTTAGTATGGAAATCAAGCTTTATAAGATTTTGACCAATCTAGCTGGTGTAGCCACTGGAGCCAGGGACCACAAGTTACCATTTGTAAAATCGTGAGGTTGAGAGAATACAGTATGGTTAGTAGATAATTATCTTAACAATGAAAGCAGTGACTCTATTGAGTTATATTTCTTTCCAGATTACATAGCAAAATCCAAAAGTGGGGAAAAAATCTACTTGACCTTATTCATATGTTGAGTTAGTGCTCAACATATGGAATCCATAAGGAATTGGATGCTCACTAATGTTAAATATTGCCTTTTTAATGTCTTTCAGATTATCTTAATATCCTCACAGCTATTCAAAGTAAAAATAGAAAATTATTTCTGCCCACATATTCTTTAGGTAATTTTATGCTTAGATGATCTGTTATATTTAGTACTTTTCTTCTTTAAATTAATGTTACAGTCATTTAAAATTAAATGTGTTATTTAAAATTAAATGGCCACTATGTGCCATTAATTACACCAGATTTATAACACTTGAAAATGTACAACTTAAGCTAATTTGATTTGTTTAATTAGATATGATATTTTATATATCTTAGAATATGTGTTTTGATTTCACTCTATGCTATTTTTAATCCATGTATATGTACGTAAGTAGAGGTGTTTTAGTGAGATGGGAGAAAGTCTTTTGCAGGAGCCGGCAAAAACAATTTCAATTCCTGACCCTCTCACTTACTAAATTTATGTGTCCTTTGGCAGGTCACTTAATCTCTTAATATACGTGTTTCATCTTTTTTTTGTAAACTGTATTTTTTTGTTCTTTGTGTTATTACAAATGTTCTATCACATAATATGTGCACTTTTTCTGAAAAGTTTTGAGCCCCTCTACATGTAATTATCACATCGAATTATTCCTGATAAAATATTCCTTTAGAATCACAGTACCTTCATTTTGTCTTCATTTAGATGAATGTAAAGAAAGAGCTTTCCCCTTACTAATTTATGCCTCAACTTTTTATAGTGAAGATAATTGTGCCATATGGAGACAATCCATAAAATAAAAATTAGGCTGCAACATAATATTTGCACTATTGATATGACTGGATATTTCCAGTCTATTCTATTCTGGTTTGGAAAAAGAAATGACGAAATTAGTTAAGAAAGACAGATACTGTGTTTCAGTATGGCTCAATTGCTGAAACATTATAACAATAAAGGGAGTTGAGAGTAGGACTCTTTACCAATAGACTTTCTTTGCCCTTATATTTATGCTTTCCAGAAGGTATAAAGTCATTCAAATTTTATTCCGGACCTCAGATACATTTGCAACAATTTTATTATCTGTAACAGACAACAAGTAGTTTTAAATGGATAATATACAGGAAAAAACTTTTGAGGTAAAATTTTAAAAAAAAATTTAAATATATTGGGATGACCTTGGAAAGTTTCTAAATCCCATTTTTATCAACAATAAGTGAATATTGATTAAACTTATGTCAGAGTTAAATGAGTGTCTAGCACACTAATGAGCAGGGAAATTCTGACACCTGCCGGGTTCGGCTTCAGTTCACCTACGATTCCAGTCCTTCTGAAGGAAAGTCCCAGAATCTGGAAGATGCCAAGGATTTTATTTTTTTAGCAATGACACCCCCTGATACCTCATGGGTTTTTGTTTGTTTGTTTGAGTTCCTGTTTCACTGTGATTTTATGCGCAATTTAACAACTTTCTTTCCTTAAATCCTGGATCTATAGTTGAACATTTCATTCTGTTTTACCAAATTTTTGGCAACCTTTATGTACTGGTTCTTTTTTTCTTTTTAGTTCTTTTTAACAGTTTTATGACTGCAAATTACATACACAAAATGAATCAATTTAAAGTAATTTAATAATATTTCTCTGAGGTTCTCTTCATTTTTCTTCATGTTTTCTTCTCTGTTCTTCAAAGTGTTCAATCTTTGTCAGTCTACCTTTAAGTCCACTGATACACTGTTTTGCCTGCTCAAGCTCAGGCTGAGCTCTCGTAGTGAATTTTCCATTTTGTCCTTGTACTTTTCAACTCCAGAATTTCCATTTAGTTCTTTTTTAAAATAATTTATTTATTTTCATTGGTACTTCCTATTTTATAAAACATTGTCTTTTGTACTTCCTTTATTTCTTAAATCATAAGTTCCTTTAGATCTTTGAATATATTTATAATAGCTACCACATTAGCTCTAATAGCTACTTTTTGTATTAATCCCAATATTTGGACTCCCTCATATAAATTTTTCTCTTGCTTGCTTTTTTTCCCTATGTATGGGTCACACTTTCCTGGTTTTTTGTATGTTTCATATATTTTTGTTGTAAACTGGATATTTTGGATATTATATTGTGACAACTCTGAATACTGAGCCCCAACCTCCTCTGCCACAGAAGTCTCAAGGGCTTGTTATTATTGTTGTCTCTTTATTGTCTGTTTGTTTAATTGTTGATCTCTCCATAGTTTTTGTCTCTGATATCCACTTCTCAGAAGGCACAGCATTGTGGTTCCATACAGTATCCTGACCACCCAAGATAACTAGGTTTTAACTGTCTTTTTTTTTTTTTTTTTTAAACTCTCTCCTTCTCTTATCTCCTCCACTGAATTTGACTGGTTAGTCTCTTTTTCTACTACACCAGCTGTTAGCTTCCACTCATATTACCCCAGTGCTCTACTGTCTTTAAATAGCACTCTGGAGTATAAATCAATGTTCAGTCCTAAGTCCAACAAATAAGTCAAGCCCCTTGGCAAGAACCAAATGTCACTGTCTTTGAGGTTTTCTAGGACCCTCTCTTTGACAAAAATCCTGAGCTATGGAACAGGAGCAAGGTGATGAAGAAGGACTAGTTCTTCGTCGGCTGCTCTAACCAGTTCTTCCCAAAGGAGCAGGGCTTGGATCTGTGTGTAGAGAGAATGGGGTGAGAACTGTTTTTATCATCCGGTTGCTAACACTGTCCTATATGGATATTCTGTAGCCCAGAGCCAAAGATGATGGAATCATCTGTCAAGGTTCACTGCCTGACCAATCTATCTAGAATAAGTCTTCTTCTCTAGGAAGCTGGGGTTGATATGAGCCACCATTCATTGCCCACACCCACCAGAGAAGCTCTCCCTCAACACATATTTGTAGGAAAAGAGAGGACAGCTCTCTTCACAAAACCACCCACTTGCATCCTTCCTGTGTAGTAGGATTTGGGGGTGGGGTGGGAAGTGCGTACCTCCTAGTTGACTTTAGCCACTCAATAAAAACCTTATACAGCACAAAGCTGTGAAAAATGTGTCTTGCCAATGTTCATAAGCTGCTGAGATCACATGAAGTAGCTCTTCTCTTAAGGATCTTGGAAAAATGCAAGCTGCTACTCATCTGCTGAGTCTACTGGGACAGCTTTTCAACAAGACTGAGTGGTAGGGGCGTGGGTGTAATCCTTAGCTCAAATGCTACAGCCTCCCAATTTTCTTACTGAGTTTTTATAATTTTGTTGAATAAATGTTTCTTAATTTGTTGTAAATCATTGATCAAACTCCAGAAACTTGGATACTTGTCTGTTCAAATTTTGCCCAGCTTAAAAGTATCTCTTTAGGAGAGAGGTTTCTCCAAGCTCCTCACGCCACCATTATTAAAAACAAACAAACAAACAAAACACACACATACATACACACAAACTCTCCTTACATAAGCACAGGTTCTCAAGCTTTGAAGTGCATTAAAAGAACTGGAGTTGGTTATTAAAAGTGAAAATGACTAACCTCAACTCAGACCTCTGTAACAAAATCTCTAATGGTGATTCGTAGGCATCTGCAGTTTTAATAAACTCCCGCAGTTGATTCTCATACAAGAACAAGTTTGAGAGCTATCTAGCTGAATGTATTACTGAACAATGCCACACATGAGCAGTTTTATCTCGCATATAGATTTTGAACATGACTTAAAATGTGTGGTCTCCCTTTCTCCAACTTCTACCAGAATCCTTTTTAAATCATCTAAAAAACTGAATAGTTTTAAAATACTAGCAGATTTAGTTTTTAAAGTTATCTTTATTTCATCATAGTCTTGTAATTACCCAATAATTCTTGAGTTAATTTCCTTTTTCTCATTATATAAGTTTTAAATATATATATTCAAGTATAAGAGATTGACTATCTTAGGCAATCAAGCCACAAATATCTTCTATTTTTCTAATGCTCTGTATTAGTCCTTAAAATATCAACTTTTTATTTCATCATCTTAATTTTTGTTTAATTTAGGTACTAACTCAATACCTATTATTCAATTTTTAAAAGATTTTTTGTATGCTGATATACATAAACACAAGCAAATACTTATCCACCAAGCATCACAAGCTGCATTCTTCCGTAACCACAATACTCCAAATCACCCTCCCTCTGAAGTTTTATAATATCAGGATTTCCTTTTCATCATGTTTTATTCAGAATGTCTCAGCACTTTCTGAAAGCTTGAGCAAGTCATCTTATAGCCTAGAAGTTAATGGGGTATAGAATGCAGTGAGATATTTTGCTGGTCTTCAGTGAATCTGGAGGTTTCCACCAGGGGGAGGAAAATGACAGTAATGAGAATGGATGGTGGTGCATGGGGATGCAGTGGGGTTGTTAATATTATTGTTATTAGTATTATGATTGTACTTAGTTTTAAAAGATAGGTGACTGATAATCTAGAAGTGACTTTAGGGAAAAAGGAAAACAGTGAGTGACTTCAACACCAGAAATTTGAATCACAGGAATGAATAATGATAAGAGGAATATAGGAAATCAGGCTGCTTGATGAACAGGTAGTTTCCAATCATGGCAAGCAATGGAAAAAAACTGAAAAAGTACTAAGGATAAAGAGTAATTTGCTGACTGGGAGTGCCTTAGTGTATACAGGGAAGCTTTGAGGAGATGAGTTGCCTTAGGTGAGGGGAATGACAGACCTCAATGGGGATCAAAGATAACTGAATATATTCAGCCAACATTCTACAAGGCAATGCAAACTAAACCAGACATGGAAGATAGACTGTACTTTGAAAATTGTCTGTCGCCACACTGATGACAACAAATATGGAATAACGTTGAGCAAGTACTGGTGGGGACTTGAGGGAATAGGGAAAAAGTAATATTTTTTTCTAATTCTATGTTTTTTCTAGTTGCTAAGTTTTAAAGTGTGAGTATGTGTGTGTGTGTAATCCACCAGTATTCAATAAAAACAGAGACAATCATAAAGATCTTGCATGTTTTACATGATGTGCTTACATTTTTGGTATATGAGAAAGAAGGGGAAAAATCTGCTGTGAATAAGTATATATAGATGTATACATACGTGTATATATATATGTATATACATATATATAATGATTACATCAAAATACCAAATGAAGTTGCTTATACCTACAATAGTTTATATAAATTCACAATTGTGAATAATTAGATTAGTTAAAATCTCTGCAGTCTACTCTTTTCCAGTTGAAGTTGCTATATTGGCAATTTTGTAGGCAAGGTAAGTTAAAAAATTTCACACAATTAATTAATGATTTATGTACTTACAAATATAACGTTGTTTTAGTAAAACACACTTATAGACAAGTGCATACATACAGATGGAAATTACAGACAAAACCCTATCTGCAGATTACAACACTATCAATTTGTACATTGTTAAATAGTATATAAAAGTGACTAAAAGAGTTAGTGAATGTTACTTAGCAATATACTGACCATTTTTTTTCTATTCTTGAGAATGGGACAAAAATCCTCATGATGGATTAGAATAGTGCCACTTAGTGAATGGACACTTATGATCGTAATACAATGTTCTCTTGTAGAATACAGTACATATTAATTATCTATGATACAATAAAACTACAACAAACATAACATTGAAAATAATCACAATGCAGAGAAGGTAAATCTTAAAAATAATTTTGCTTTTATTTCAATATCAAATAAGCGCAAAACACAATGAAAAATGCTCTGGATCTAAAAGTTGTCTTGATTATTCTTTTAGAGAATAAATTAAATTGGTTATTACCATCTTTATAGATAGTTCCTATTATTAGTTATATTTTTCTGTTTGAACAATTGGTTGTCTCTATAATTATAATAAACTGCTATATTTAACTTAAATTTTAAAGAAAGGTTATATGTGCAGGCAGACACAGAGAAAAAATAATAAAGTCTATTAAAGTAAATTCAACTAAACATATGTTTTCAAATGATTTAAATTAATAAAGTAGCAGAAAAGTCTCATTAAATTTCTTGATAATAATATATTTATTTATCTTTTACTAATTTACGACCGACTTTAGCTTTGCAATGCTAATTAATTCCTTTGGGGAAGTAATATACATAATCTTTCCTCACTTTATTTTTTCAGTAATTTTAAACAATAGATTTAAATTCAAAGATAATAAAAGAGCAAATAGTAAAACTGATAAGACATTTATCACCCTGAACTCTAATTATTTGTTTATTTTAGTTTGTCTCCCATTAGTCTGGAAAAACCTTAAAGGCTAGGGTCATAGTTATTCATCTTTGCATCCTTAATATATAATACAGTGTTGGAATAGCAGAAAAACTCTACAAATATTTGTGAAAAGAATAAACTAATAATGGGACATAATTTTAAAACGGAAACTTGTGATTTGGTATTTTCAAAGTACAAATGTCTTGATAAAAGGTGTATAGTTTAATCATTGCACCAATGTCCTTCTAATACTTTATAAGAATCTGAAGTGTTTTTAACATTGTTCAGACTAAGTTACCATCTGGCTTTCTACCCAAAATAGACAAGGACATGTGTTAAATTTCTTAAAGGATGCCTGTGTTTTACAAAAAAAGCATAAGCAAGTGGCCACACCGTCTAGAACTTTGCTCATTGATGCAAGTCACAACCTTAATTCCATCTATAAACTTAATTCTCTTTTTGTCTTGTAACAGAATATATTCACAAGTTCCCCAAATCAGTATTTGGACGTTACTATTTTGTGTGTGTGTGGTGGAGTGGTGTAAAAAGGAACATTAGTTTGCTTATCCCAGTATCATATTCCTCATAGTACTTCTAATTTTAAAACTAATATTTAAAACAAAAATAGGCCTATTTCCATATATTTTTGCATAACTTTAGAAATATACTGTGACCATATGCCTGTTCCCAAGTGTTCCCAAAGCGTTCATGAAAATATGAATATCCCATTTAAATTTATTCTCCAAAAGAATAACCAGGAATGCATTACATCAAAAATTGTAAATTCAGAGGCCAGTTAACAACATCTTGAAAATGCTGTTTTTTCCCTACAGCAACCCCAAATACTCAATATTTTAAAAATAGCTAAAATTATGTCTTTTTCATGAAAATAATAGATTGAATTTATTAACCTTAAGGGAATTATCTGTATTTATACTCGACATTTATGTAAGATAAAAATTAAAATTTCCATGTTATAAAATGGTGCTCAGTGATGGGTATTCTTTCAGCTGAGTCACAAAATTAACTATAAATCAATTATTATAGAAACAGAATATAGCTTATATTACTGAAAAAGCAAAAACAAACAAACAAAAGCTGAAAAAAAAATTACAAACCAGGCACTAAGTTAAAAGGAGAATACTAAGTAGACCTCTGCCTTTTGCAAATGTTAATTTCCAGTATCATATATAAATATAACATTTCTGGAGTTTGTCATTTTACTTTGGATTATACAATCTATTTTATTTTGAGAAAAATGATCTTCAAGATACAGGCAGTGAAGTTGAAAAGTTATCTTCTGGTCTAAGGCAATGTTTCAGAAAGTACTGTTGACCCTTGAAAAAAACAGATTTGAACTGTGCAGGTCCACTTACACATTGAATTTTTTCAATAAATACATTGGAAAAATTTTTGGAGATTTGTGACAATTTGAAAAAACTCATGTATGTACCACATAGCCTAGATACATAAAGAAAATTAAGAAAAAAATATGTCATGAATGCATAAAATATATGTAGATACTTACATAGGCATAAGTGCTACTTAATCTAAAATTAATAATGTGTTAGTTTACCTTAAGCATGCCTCTCCCTCAGCCTATCATCACGGGTAACAATGTTTCCAATATTATGTTATGAATATGACTGTAGTACTGTATGCCACAACAATTTTATAATGATTTATTTATTAATGTATATGCTAGGCTACCATGAAACAATCATATTGATTGCACTAAGCTACCATAAAGCAATCATATTTCTGCTTCTTCATTATCAATACATTAATTATTATACGGGTAAGTAAATATGAATTTCTTTTTCACATCATCTTTCCATTTTTGATATCTAATGCTAGTAGCTAGTAATTTGTATAACATCTACAGTGTTTTGTATCAAATAAGACAATATTGATGTAGGTACTGACAGACATTTCATCTTGTAAACAGACAACATAAACTTACGGTATTGATAAATATAGTACAGTACTGTAACCGTATTTCCTCTTCCTTAAGATTTTCTTAGTAACATTTTCTTTATTGTCAGAATACAGTATATAATACATATATAAAGTATGTGTTAATTGACTATTTTTGTTGTTGGTAAGGCTTCTGGTTGACGGTAGGCTCTTAGTAGTTAAGTTTGGGGGAGGTCAAAAGTTATATGTGGTTTAGCACCCTAACCCCCTCCGTATTTATGGGTCAAATGTATTTCTGAACCAAAAGCATTAAGGTCACTTGAGAACTTGTTGGAAATGACAATATTCAGGCTCCACTCCAAACCTAGTACATCAGAAACACCTGGCGTAGGGCCCAGAAATCTGTTTAAAGTGTTCAAGGTGATTCTGGTGTTCTCTAAAGCTTGAGAATCATCCCCAAACACTCTGCGCAAAAGAAAAAAAGGCAGACTCTGAGCAGCAATTGTAATGGTAAAAGTTACAATGTTAATAAAGAGAAAACATTTCATTCAGTCCATTTCTTCCATACAGTTGTGTGTGTGTGTGCATGTGAAAAAACTTTAGCAAGATTATTAACGTTGAGGTTTTGCCAAAATATGTAAGTACCTAACTGAAACTACAACTGATGACAGAGCACTAAAGGATAATGTGGTAGAAAAGAGAAATAAGAGATGCCTGCTTTTATTATTTAATCAAATCTAGCCAGAATTTCAATTTCTTGATGTCACATTACGAACTGTGCATTTTTACAGCATATGTTACCATAGAAGTTAAGCAACACATATCTTCAGAATATATACATGCATATTAGAGTACACCAAATACAATATATTTTTCAAACAGTTTTCTTTAAATTAACACAATGGGCCCAGCTCAGCCATATTAAGAGCAATCTTTGCCCTGAGGGCCTGTTTGATAGATAATAAAAAATGTTATTTCCTTCTTCTTTATAAAATGAAATGCATTATCTTTCATTTAATTCACAGGACACTTCATTTTCATAAATATTCTTCATTCTGAATTACTTTTCTCTACCAATATACATGAGTAATTTTTGTAACTTGAGGGAACATATTTCTCTTTCAAATACATTTATTAAAAATGTCCAACCAGGAGAGAAAAATAATCTAATGACATTTAAAAGTAGATAAAGTTCAATAGATTTGTGGCAGCTCTACTAACTTACATGTGAGAGACAGTAATAATCAGCCAATTTTTATTCAGCATCAGCTATTTAAGAAAATTCTGTGGTGGATTTTAAGAATGAACAAGTGGGCTCTAATCATTCTCTTTGAGCAGAGTATCAGTTTGAAATATTTTTTCAGTACATTACCTTGAAACTGTAAGGGACTGGATTTTAGAATTTGATACACATTACTAAACCTCATTATAAAATAGTATCCTTAGTATTTGAGCAAGGATATCCTCTGCCTTATTTACTTCTAAAACTGTGCACTTATAACCACAAAGAACAGCATAGTAAATGTTCAATAACTATTTCTTGAATGGTGAATTCGCCCTTGCAGTAGTTTATGACATTTCTTAAAACACTAGATTGAACCATTAATTTGTCTTCTATATCTATAGTCAAAATTTATACTTCATAGTGGTCTACTTTTATTTAAAATTTGTTTTATTTAAAAGATACATACCCTTACTTGATGTGCTATTTGCCTTCAAAATTAATAACACCTAACATTCATTAATATGGACTAAATATAAAAATGGTTTAATTATTTAAATGGCAATATCTATATTTTCACATATAATGCAACATAAAGTTACTGGTGATAAGAAACTATAATTTTGCTATGTACTCATTATAATTCATGTCTATAATTCTCTTTATATCAAATGCAAAGTCATACAGACTGAGTAGCCACATTTAAAAGCCTGAATTGTCAAACATCATGTAATTCAGCAGTTAAAAATACTTTTTCAAATGCCAACACTCACTGTAGGACTTGAGGAGAAATGCATGATATAATTATTTTTGGATTACCTAATGAAGCTAGTCAGACTTTCCCAGTGACATTGCTCTAGATCCTTGTATATCAGAGAGTATGTGAAACAGAAATTCAAGGTCAGTAAGCAGGTTCATTTGAGAGCCATAGCCTGCAAGTATTAGCATATAACATGTTGCTCTGATTGAGAAGGTTATTCTATCATTTTGTTATTCAAGACTTCCTTATTACTTTGAATCTAGATGGTTCATTTTTCTTGGCCCCTTTAGCTCCCTTCTCACTTTCTAGAAATTACTGCCCTAAACTAAAGGGTCAGCAAATATTTTCTGTATAGAGCTAGATAGTAAATATTTTAGGCTTTTGAGCAATGCCCTCTCTCATAACTACTAAAGTTGGCTATTGAAGTGGGAAAACAGCCATAGACAATATGTTAATGAATGATCATGCTGTGTTTCAGTAAAATTTTATTTACAAAGAGGTGATGGGCAGGTCTTAGGTAATGACAGCTATTCTAAACTAAATCCTCATATCACTTTTCTTAAGAAATCTTTAGAAACCCTTCTAAAGATGCAGAGCCCCCTTCTGCATACAAACTGGAGGAATATTTACTCACCTTGTACAGATGTGTTTGTTCTCATTTTCTCACACTAGAGCAATCCTTGTTCCCATGAAGCCCAGGGCAAGAGGGGGTAAATGCTCACTGAGTGAAGTGTGTAAACATGCTTTTCTATTATATGTAGCTATAAAATAATAGCAATAATGATGCGTCTTTTGTTATATGGTTATAATTACAAATACATATAGATGACACTATATTATATGATCTTTTAGTAAACTTTGATAGATCAAAGTTATACTGATTGTTATACTTGCAAATTACACTAATATAAAAATAAGCTGAATGCCATTTTCATTCTTGTTTCCACACATATAAAAAATGGTTCCGGGATGGTTTTCTGAAGTATTTGTCCACAAAAAAATGAGGAAGGGTATACTCATTTTTCTTAAAAGAAAAAAATCTGTATCTCTTTTTAAAAAATAATATTTAAAAAGTTACTTCCTGTATCAATGCCTTCCTATATTTTCATACCACTTTTGCTATTTGAATGCATTTTCCTTTGGAAATTGACTACTACAAAGAACCATAGATTATCTGAAAAGATATATAATTTTCTTATTTATTTTATATATTTCCTCTAATTTCCAAGAGACTATAAGGTGCTGTAGAGTAGGATTTTTTATCAGCTTTGTTAACTCTTTCATCTCCTGGCTAGAAGAGGCCTGGCTGATAGCAAATATGAATGCATAGTGGAATAGAATAATGTTAGCAATATTACTTGGATACAGATTGTTACATATTTAGCTTTTTAATCAAATTTTCATTTATTTTTTCTATTTTTAATAAGAAATTCACAAAAGTTTCGTATAATTTTAGAAAATGTCCTTGATACTTGAGTGGGTAAGAAATAGAATTAACTAAGGAAGACAAGCTTATATTTGCCTTCTCGTTATTCTTATATATTATGTATATTATTTTACTGAATTTTTGTGTGTTATCTTACTAAATTTTTTAACAATCCTATGACAGGTGAATAGTATCACCATTTTACTGAGGAGGAATCTGAGAATCTGAAATATTAAGTGATTTCTCCATAATTACATTGCTAATGTGTAATTGAGCTGAGGTTCAGACATGTAGTTCTGCCATCCCAATTCTCACTGTGCAACTCACTTCCACCAGGGACACTGTTCATGATCCCATTGCACATGGACATAGAGCAAAAGCCTGACTGACATCTACAGAACAGTTAACTTTGTCTACCTGGTAATTCAGATCGTCTCTGCTAAGGTGACTCTTCTTTGAGTTTCTGTGCAGTGTCTATACATATCTTTCCATTCTATGCTCATTCTAAATGTCTATTTGAATACCTCCTCATCCCCACAACCACTTGGCACCAATTTCCTAATCATGTTCTTTCCAAGGTCCTAACCACCCACCTAATCCATAAGCCAAAATCTAATATTCACTGTAGAACCTTATCTCTGACTCTTTCTAGGCAAAATTACTGGTCAGGTATACTGCAACTGCCTATTGAAAGGATTTTCCTTCACCAGAGCCTTCCTTCTGGGCAATGCCTGAGTGGGGCTATAGTGCAGCAATTGTCCACTTTCTGGTAGTACAAGCATATTACATATAGTATGCACAACTATCTGTAAATCAGGGCTAAAGTTTTGCTTTCTTTATCATCTGGTCATAGAGAAATCCCAAGAAGCCATAAATGTGGGTTGAGGGAGAGGAGATGGTATAGCAGGAATAAGATCCATGAGAGTCTAAGCATCTTGCTTATGGAACTTGCTTATTGCTTCAGGAGTTACTTGAGCTTGATCTTGTTTATACCACTACCATGTAGTGATGGAGTCCTTCTGTCACTGTGTACCTCAACTTTATAGAGTGATGGATCAGGAAAATCCTACTTCATGATGGAGAAATCAGGTCACATGGTAACTTGGTGGGCCTCCAGTCTCTACTAAGGTCAGTAGTAAGCTAGATGCTTTTTCTAAAAATGAAGTACTTACCTGCAGATGATGGAATTGACTTGTCCCCCAAACCTTGACATTTACATTGTATTTTACCAAAAGGGTCTGACAAAGACTCCATGTAGCATTACTATCTGCTACAGACACTCAACCATCATTGTATCTTTTCATAGAATCTCATTGGCAGAGTAACTTTCATGGCAGGCCAGACTTTAATGGGGTCTTACTTGCTCTAGACAAGTAAGACCTTTTAGACTAGTAGCCTTTTAGGTTAGTCAATAACTAGCATCTGGTGGTTCAAAACTGGTAGCCTTTTAGGTTAGTCAATAACTAGCATCTCAGATTAATTATACATTGTTTCCCAAATTCAAAGAGTTCTACTTATAGTGTTTCTTGTTGTTAGGAGAGGCCAGATGCAATAAAAATTTCTCTGTCTTAGAAGAATTACCTTGAAATGCTTCATATTTCTAAACAGCTAAAAATTTTATTGAACTTCACCAGTTCCTGAAATAGTTTTCCAGGTTTTTGTGTTATACATTCATGTCCAAATGCAATGCTTAATATTAATTATGCCCCTAATTTATTCCAGAAACTACAATATATTTTGGGTTTATAATAGTGCACAAAACAAATGAGATTCCTACCCTCACCGCAGATGTAAGTGCTACTCATAAGATGGGTATAAGATGTGTAATTAACTTGCAGCAAAACATAAATCAATTGCTGCTTCTTTCTTTGGAGAAGTCTTACCATGAAAAAAATAATAATATAATTTGAAATAAACAGTGCCTTTAAAAGACAGTTGATTTACATTCTGGTTCATTCTCCTAATCTCAGTGAGGATAGCACTCTGAGGAGCACTTGTTTAGTTTATATACAATATGAACTAGTAGTAAGATAACCACTGCTGTCAAAATTTTAATATCAGATAGAATTACAATGCAAATCTTCCTCTCACCTCAAAGTCTTTGCACATGTTGTTACTCTGCCTGTTTGTAACATCTTTTCAATTTCATCACTTTAGTTAAATTCCACTCATCTTTTAAGACCCACCTTTACAAGGGGTTCTCTCATAACATCATAGATGATGATGCCATGACCCTATTATGTTACAAAATCTCTTATCATTCAGCAACTGTCTTTCTGATCACATTTTATAAATGCCTTTAAAAATGATAAAATGGATTATTTGTGGGATGATATAATTAAAGTTTTAATTGTTGATTATTAATTGTTCCAAAAGAATAATAACCAATATTTATAAAATAACAATACCATGTCTGACATTGTGATCAAATAGTTTATGAGTATGTGTATATATACCTATATATCGATATAATTTTCTCTCTATATATACATACACACATACATTATATACATACAATCATATATAGCTATATTAATCTCTATATGCATAAACATACAAAACTATCATATACACATACATATGTACATATACATACCCATAATTTCATTTGATACAATAACATAACGTTAATGAATGGTGGATTTAGAGTTTTGAACAAGCCATAGAAAATCCAGAAACCACCAATTTACATTTCTGATGTTTGTTTCTCTCTTTGAAAACATGTGTTAACCCCTTCCCCCTGCCTGATGACTGTTAATGAGTCTAGAGGAAGAGAATAGGAGTATCATTTAGGGGCTCTTGATACTACATTAGAATATCTAATAATTCTCTATATTAATAGATCAAAAGACTTCAAAAAGCAACATGGTAATCTCAGTAGATTAAAAAAATATTGACTAAAATTTAATGCACAGGCAATTCTTTAAAAAAATTATGAACAATGAATATTGGAGATGATTCTTTCTTTTGCAAGCTTGAAAAAAATTATATTAGCAAAATCCTACATTAAACATCAAATTATGGGCAAAATGTGATAGGCATTTCCATTAAAGTCATAAATAAGCAAAATATCCATTATGAAATATACTGTTCATTATTCTAAAGCTCTGAACCAATGAAGTAAAAAAATGGATAAATCAGGTGCACAAGTTGGATACAAAGTGACAAATCCTCATTATTTTCAGACAATATTATTTTCCAGCTGGAAATTCTAAAGAACCAACTGGCGAATTGTAAGTACTAATAAAATATTTAGAAAGATCTATATATGATTTATTTAGTAACCCCAGAGCTTTTCTATATATCAGCATTACTCTATTAGAGAAATCATAAAATAATTAGAAAAAATTTTACAATATTATTAAATACATCTGGCAAGATATTTAAGAAATTGTTTTATAGGGCATCATCATAACTAACAATTATTGTGAGTTCATTTTGCATGATGCACTGTTGTATGTTTTACATAGCACATTTAACCCCTACTAAAACCGTACACATTTAGAAAAAGACTTAGTTACTGAAAAGTCAGAATTTGTAATAAAAGGATGACTTTGGGCCCATGTTTTTAACAAAATATGCTATGTTGCCTTGCAACATGGGAGACATAAAATTAATACTGAAATAACAGAAAAATAGAACTTGATTTTATTTTGGAAGATTCAGCCATGTAAAGATGCCGGTGCTTACAAAATCAATTTAAGATTTCAATACAGTCCCAGACAATCTGATTAGAATTTTTATTCTAAAACTTAAAATTCTTCTTAAAAATTCATACCAAAAAATAAATATGAAAAAATTACTAACAAATGTTAGAAAAAGAAAAATGTGCAGATGTATTTCCTAAAATATTCAAATATGTTATAAAAGTGTGGTAATTATAGTGATAGTATGTCAGACAGAAATAAAAGGTAGAAAAAAACAAGTAGATAGAAAGTCTGAAACCTAGAAAGAGCTATATTTATATATGAAAATATATTAATGAAGATGACAATTAATTATGGAAAACATTAACTAATTAATGAATAATGTTAGTTTGATTTTCCATTTTGAAAAAAGGTCATGCCTTATCTTACATATTCATACAAATGAGTTTCAAATTATTAAGGGCAAAAATATAAAACAAAATTTTAAAATGTTTTTAAGACCATACTAATATTCAGAAAGAATGAAACTGAATATGATTCATCCTTGATGTACAGAAGTCTTAAAAAATACTCAAAAAGCAAAATTCACAAATAAGATTGATAAATTTGGATATATTGAAATTTTAAATTATTTCTGTTAATAAACCCCATTGACCAAGGTTAAGACAAATAAAAGAGACTGCAGAAAATGTTTGTATTATATGTAAACAGTATTTACTACCCAAAAGTTATAATCCATCTTTATAAAGTGAGAATAGAGCAACCCAAAATAAAATAGATGAATTAATGAATATTATTTTCCCAGAAATATGAAGCCATTATTCATTTGAAGGGTATCTAATCTAACTAGTAATTAGGAAATATAAATCATATTAATAATAACTCATTTTTGACTCATTACAATAATAAACATTAAATAGAATGATAGAATCAAATGCGGACTAGGATTTTTAATCATTTATGCAACATTAATCTGCAACAACTTTGAAGAGCATTTTGAAAGGTTCACGTAAATGTCAGAAGCACGTATCCTGTAACCCAACGATTCTACTTTCCTCATATTTGTAAGCAAATGAATGAAATAGGCACAAGGTGGATGTTTCTTGAATAATTATTTGTACTGATAAAAAAAAGATTTAAAAAATCATTAACAAAAGGGAAAAGTTAATAAACTGAGGAAGCTTAATACCCTGATCTGAAATGCTATCAAAGAACTAAATAAATAAGGATACATTTTATGTTTATATAGGAATAATCAACATTGTCAAGATATCAGTTTCTTCCAACTTGATCTATCCAGTGAAGGCAATCTCAGTCAAAAATCCAGCAAGATATTTTGTGGCTATATCACAAAGATTAACACAAATTGGAGCACAGCCCTAAATGTTAAATGCAAAAGTATAAAACTCAGAGAGCATAACACAGAAAACCTAGATGACTTTGGGTATGGTGATGCTCTTTTAGATACAACCTAAAGACACGATCTATAATAGAAATAATTGATAATGTGAACTTCATTAAACTTAAAACTTTCTGCTCTGTGAAAGACAGTGTCAGTACAATAAGAAAATAAGCTACAGACTGGGAGAAAATATTTGCCAAAGGCACATCTGATAAACTGTTATCCAAAATATGCAAGAACTCTTAAAACTCAGTAGTAAGAAACCAAACAACCTGATTAAAAATGAGCCAAAGAACTCAACAGATATCTCAACAAGAAGATATAGAGATGACAAATAAGAATATGAAAAGATGCTCTATAACATATGTCATCAGGAAAATACAAATGAAAACAACGATGAGATACCATTATACACTTATTAGAATGAACAAAATGGGGAATACTGATAACACCATATACTGACCAGGATGTGAGGCAACAGGAATTCTCATACATTGCTGGTGGGAGTTCAAAATCATTGAACCACTTTGGAAGACAGTTTGGCCACTTTTTCCAAAACTAAATATACCCTTACCATATGATTTGACAATTGCACTTCTTGGTATCTATCTATCTAAAGGAGTTGAAAACTTATGTCCACATAAAGACCTTCAAGTGGATGTTTATAGAAACTTTATTCATAATTGCCAAAGCCTGGAAGTAACCAAGATATCCTTCAGTAGATGAATGAATAAATGAACTGTGGTACATCCAGACAATAGAATATTGTTCAGTGTTAAAAAAATGGAGGTATCAAGCTATAAAAAGACATAGAGTAATCGTAAATGCATATTACCAAGTGAAAAAGGCCGATTTGATAAGGTTACATGCAGTATAATTCCAACTATATGCCATTATATGAAAGTCAAAACTATGGGGAAAATAAAACAATCAGTGTTTGCTAGGGTTGGCAGCAGGGATCGGATGAATAGACAGAGAACAGGATTTCTAGGGCAGTGTTAATACTATTACACCATAATGATGAGGACATGCCATTATACATTTATCCAAACTCATAGAATGTGCAAGAGTGAACCCTAATGTAACGTATGAACTTAGGTGATTAAGATGTGTCAGTGAGGTTCATCCTTGTTAACAAAGGAAATATTTTGATGGGAGATGTTGATAATGGGGAAGATATGCATGATTGCGGTTAGAGGGTATATTGGAAAGCTCTGTACCTTCCTCTTAAGTTGTTATAAACCTAAAACTGCTCTTAAAAAATAGTCTTAAAAAGCACACCAATATATATTGTTTTCTTAATTAAATTGTTTTCATAATTCAAAATTAAAATGGAAAAATCCCTCAAATGTATTAGGTAAAGCATTCATTTTCTTACAAAATGTAATTTAATTTTATAAGAAAAATATTTCTACCTCTATATACGTCATTTTGACAAAGTCAATGACAGAAGTTTTTCGTTTTTTGTTTTTTTAGAAAATACAGTTTCAAGCATCTATTGAAAAAGTAGAAAAAACCCTAATTTTAAACAAAATAGGAGAAAATAGGACAGAAATCCTAGTCTAGTAAAATGAAATGAAAAGAAACAAAAATCCACCCTTCAACTCACAATTCCTGTTTCTACAATTACACTTTTATAGCCAGGTTCTTCCAAGTATATATGAATGAAAAATCTTTATGTTCTCTAGAGAGATATTAATCATAGAAGACATAACTCACAAAAATTTGCATTTGTAATCTAACACCAATACCTAAAATTTACAAAAATAGTATAATAAAATGTAGAGAATGGCCTTTTTAAGTAAAATATGTGCAAAGCATGCTAAGGTAAACATAAGTAAAATATGTGTAAGCATGCTACACTGAGGTAAACATATGTTTAAAGACTAATCTACCTGACAAGTGGAATTTATTCTAGGAGTGGAAAGATGATTTACTATAAGAAAATATAAAAATAAAATAATTCCTTAATAAATTTAGTGAGGCCAAGCCCACTTTATAGTAGTGAAGCCTTCATTTTAATACAGGTACTAGAAACTCAACTGGTTAGCACAGTTGACTAAATTCAGACACCACTTGCTAGTGAGCATATTTTTTTGCCAGAATTATTTTTCACATATTTGTGATTTCATGGGAATAAGAATGGTGACTCTGGGTCTTTATAAAATGCATAAAGAAAGCAGAAACTGATATTTTGTGGGGAAATAGGAGAATTTAGAGTCAGTTAATATTTGTATATATCCTTTTGTAATAAAAAATTCCTTGTAGTCCACCTAGAAATTTCATGGATTAATCGATAACAAGCCATTTCATTACTTCATAATTCATTGGTATCTCAACAAAGAAATTAACATTTAAAGAAAGCTTTTAGAACCACTTGAAGAAACTCATAAATAGTCCATTCTGGAAGAAATCAAATCCAAATGTTAAATCCTAAAGTCAAATAAAATATCAATAGCAAGATAATTACTTATATAATAGCCTAGCTGGAGTCAAAATCCCTAGCAATTTAGAAAGGCTTTAGATGCATCATTTATATGTGATTTCTTCTTGGGACCTTTAGCGTACTCATAACACACTGGAAAATCTTACAGAAATAACAACAATCACCATCCAAATAAGTCTTTGTTCTGCTGCAGTCACAATCTTGTCTTTGAAGGAATATTATCTCAGAATTAATAAATAATTATTTGTCACATTTTATGGTGATAATAAAAAAGCTTGAACATAGAATTCTAAATTTAGATGGACTTTAAAGTATTTATTTTTTATTGAATTAATTTTTATTGAATAAATTTGATGTGTAACATTGCTGAAGTTTAAGGGGTACAATGTGTTACTTTGTACATTTATATATTGTAATATGACTGCCATTGTAGCAAGATTTATCACATTACATAATTACAGCATAATATTATTGTCCATATTGATTTTACCTTGAAGTACTTATTTTTTAGTCTTAATTTAGTGTACACCAAATACACAGTAAAACCTGTATACATTATTATTTTCTAGAAAGATAGAAAGAACTGCATGTTTTCAAATTTTGTATTAAAAATACAATCTAAATTTCTTAGCAGAATACATATATGTATATATATACAATTCTTTTCCAGCTATCCCCTGAAAAAACACTCCCCTCTATTCCAAGTCTATGATTCATTTCATTGTGACTCTTTGCAGATATTCAAAAGTGTATGAGGAAAGAAAAAAAAAAAAAAGTGTATGAGGAATTAATAATATTTGAAGAAAGGATTGACAGAGTACATTACTTTGGTCACCAAATGATTCAGATCAAACATCATTATCATTGAAAAAATATTGAGTTGTACAAGTTTACTACTATTATTTACTACTACTATTTTTAGTAATTTACTACTATATATTAGTAATAAATATGTATTTATTATTGTTATTACTATTTTATTACTATTACTGTTGTTATTACTATTATTGTTATAATATGTTAATTATTGTTATTTACCACTATTATTATAATTTACTACTATTATTAGTAATAAATATGTATTTATTGTTATTGCTATTTTAACAATAAAAAGAGATATAATCATCAAAATTTAAAAATAATGATAGATAAAATAAATTATTTAAATATTGTAATATCCATAAATAAAATTGAATGAGCTGTGGTTACATATTCACATTCATCTTTAAAATTCTTAGTTTAAGACAATGAAATACTGATTTCAAGAGGTGGTTTTCATTTAAGATTATTTCAAAATTTGTTTTCTAAAAAAATTACAATAAAAAAATACCTCCCAAGTAAAACTATAAGTAAATGGAACAAAAGCCTCTTTGGCTATGCTTGCTAAAAATGGTCTCATTCATCTTCCAGTTCCAATCAACTGCTTTACAAAAAGTTTAAAAATATTAGCTAGTAGATTTAGTTTTTAAATATAAGCTAGTAAATTTCCACCTTTCCCAATGTCAGTTAGACATTTGGGGGAAAAATTCTTACCCAAACTCTTATTTAATAAATTCCATTTATCGGATTAGAAATTACTATTTTGCATATTTAAACACTGAGACCTGAGAGTGTTTCCAAGTTTTACAATTTCTTTTCCATGGTACAACTAGTAAATTTCTGCTTGGTACATATTAATTTTAATCTCCTTCTCCATGTTTTTACATTACATTTTAAATAGTCTACTATTTAAATGTCTTTTTAAAAACTAATATGACAACATCTATGTCAATCTGTAGCACAAAAACTGCAATGAATTGCAGTATCTGAAAATAGTAAGCATCTGAGGGAGAGGATCTCAAGCTCTCCTGACTGTGGTGCTCTCATTTTTCCTTTATCATCTAACATACACATAAGTGAGGATAACAGTGTCAACTCTGAATTGTGATGCTTAATTTTTAAAACTATTGCTTAAAATGATATATTCTAGTACTTCCTTCCAGAGCTCAATAAGAGTTTTTGGAAGGATGTTTCCCAGTAGTAAACATGATTACCTCTGGGTAATGAATTTTTGCCAATAGTTTTGCTATTTTACTTATATAATGCCTAACACTGTAAGAATAGTATAATGCCTTTATAATTTAAAAAAAAACTACTTTCCTTTTGAACCTGAGACTTGGCTTTAATTATGTGAAATATTGCTGAAAGATTCAACAGATTTTAAAGCACTTTCATAAGCATTATTTCATTTAAATCTCACATTACAGAATAAAGTAAACTACATTGTATTTATCCAAAATTCATATAATTAGAAAATTACTGAACTACAAAGGGTTGTTATTGCCAGAGGTATTTGCATATCATTTCTTCTTTAGTTTAATAAGTTAGGGTACTCAAGAAATACATGGAGAGGTCATGGGCACTGATAGGACAAGAGCTAAAAATCCATCCTCCACGGAGTTGCCTTTTCCAGATTTTAACTCTGAACTCGTCGAAAGTTCTTTTTACTTCATCTTCCTTGATTTCCTACATTTGTTTTTAAGCACCATATCCTCAGACTAAATATGAGAAAACATAAATACAATTGGACTTTGTCTCAAAACTGTGAAAATTGGTTAAAATTGGTTTCAAACACTTTGGTGAGTGAAACATTAATTTGTAGAAGTGAAGTGTCCTTAACAAACTATATAAACTCAGGAAGTAAGCTTGAATTGAATGTGTAGAGATGAAGGCAATATAAATATTATAAAACAGTTAATTATTAAATTACTATGCAAACTCTTTTATTTAAGACAGTAAATGCCAAGTTTAACTAAATTAAAGATGGCATCGTTCCTATTTCAGAAAAACTAAAATGTGAATCTGTGATATACAGTAAAACATCTCACATTTCTGGCTTAATATATCATGTTGTTGTTGAACTCATATTTTATTATAAAGTAGTAAGTGTTGTGACAGCATTGGAGAATTAAATAAAATCTCAAACACCTTCTCGTGGACTAATATCTCACTAGGGAGATGGCTTGGCTCTGAACTCTAGGATATCGTTGCCCAAAATGTATCCAGAAACTCAACAGCATTAGAATTCTTGAACACTTCTTAAGTTATTAATTAGTGTCCTGCCTCAGATCTAATGAATTGGAAACTTAGGGGATTTGAGGTCTAGAAACCTGAATTTTGAAAGAAACTTCCAAGTGATTTTTAAGACAACTAAATTTGAGATGTATTCATGACTTGTTGAATCAGTGCACCTTTTATCACAAACTTTTTTGAAGTAATCTTATATTAATTCAGAGTACATAACATTTGTATTTCTTGGTGAGCTTAGAGTTTGTTATCATAGGAAAACAACTTTTTATTAACTAGAATAATAGTAGGATTTAATTACCAGGCATTTGGGGAGAAATCATCACTCTGCCCAAATATTTACTTTTGTAGTTTTCATCAGACACTTCATAGTTCATACTTAGATTCAGGAAGAAAATTAAAGGAAATGCTAAGTTTCAATATAATCAATTTATAAAACCTATTTAATGACATTAAAGTCTTGAAAATGCTAAAGTAGTACCTCCAAGTTGTCAGACTAAATAACCTTTGTCACTGTTGAATTCAATATGTTCTACTTACCTCCCACTAAATTAATAATCTTAAAACACTCTTTCCATCATCACCTTCACCAAGCTTCAATGCTTAGATAGCAGTTTCATCTTTCTAATCATCTAATACAGGATCTTCCATATTCAGATAATATTTACCCAAATTTAACCTCATTATTGACAATATAAGTCACCATATGCAAGCAGGTATGATCTTGGCATAGTCATTCTCAAATTTAATCCTTTTGTTATGTTCTCTTCCAATTTTTCTCTTTTTGTGTTACTGTCTTGAAATTCCAGTCCAATTTTTAAAATCAACATTTCTCCCCTTCATCTTTAAGAATCCTTTTCACTGATCTAGAAACATTTTTTCCTATTGTTTCTGGAATGTGTATCTTTTGTACTATTCAATTTTCTACTTAAATTTGCATTGAACATGTTTATTTTTAGTTAACTTATGAATACATACTGATGATGATAACATTATCAGCACAATGATAAGTGTTGGATCCATACTAAGTGGCAAATAATTGCTATGGCTTTTACCTACATTATATCATTTAATCATAATGACATTCTTTTAAGTGATATATTGTCTTGCAATATGATAATTTAATTTCAGGGCGGTTACTTGATGTCATAATTTACATACCTAGAATGAGCCAGAATGAAACCATAGGAATCTGGGGCTCCAAAATTCTTTCTATATCCCATCTACCAAGCTGCTTCCTTCAAAAATAATTGTAAGCTCTTGGCATCAGGAACTCTGTCAATTGTCATGTCTCCCAGTGAATATAAGGAGTAAAATCATATTGTTTTTCAAGAATTATAATTAAATTAACTTGACATGTATGAGGATGTAATGTACAACATGGCGACTATAGTTAATAATACTGCATTGCATATTTGAAAGTTGCTGAGAGAGTAGATCTTAAAGTTTTTCATCACAAGAAAAAAAGCTTTGTAACTGCGTATGGCGATGGATGTTTACTAGACTTATTGTGGTGATCATTTTGCAATTGTTACAAATATAAAATCATTATACTGTACACCTAAATTAACATCATAATGTTGTATGTCAATTGTAATTCAATTTAAAAATTAAACAACCTGGCAATCATATGATTTAGAATATTAAAAAATAAATAAAGGGAAAATAGTACAATGTGAATTTTTAATAAAATGCCATTTCTTAGACTCCAAGCTTGTCAACGCTTAAAATAATCTTATTTAAAGTAGATATCAGCCTCACAAAGGGCAGTTTGTATTGTTGGCCTGGATCAAACTTATTTACACATTTACTCAGTATTCTTATTGTATGGTGTAAGAAAATAAAAATAAGCCATAGAAATATATTGCATTGTCTGATCCACTTTAAAATGTAAAACAAACAAAACAAAACAAAACAAAACTCGTGTACACAGTCAAAATATGGATATCTTTGCACATGTAGCAATTGTTTTCACAAGTCTAATACATTTTTTAAAACTATTTGACATTTTATTAAAACAATTTTTAGTAAATATATTTTCTAAGTTATCATATTATACTCTGATATCTAAATTTTATAATTCATGCCTAGAAGAAAATTAGACTTTCATCATAAGGAAGAATATTTATCAGAGATATAAGAAAATACTTTTGGATTAAAGTGGATAAAGCAATAATTTTTGCTCTTTCATAAATAAAATTTTCATAAAAGATGAGTGCATGTTATTGGGAACTTGAAAGCTATATAGGATTTGTAACAAGAAGAGGAATGGCATTTGAGATTAAGAACACAGTGTAAGCAGAGATACAAAGAAGCTTGATGCCTTTTGGCAGAATTTTTAATCTGGGAGGTGGAGCTTTGATAAAAAAGCAGGATAGCAGGATATTAAGTTGGACCAATTATTTATTCAATAATCCCTTCTTTCATACTAAAAGTCTTAATTTACTGTTCACCTCATGCCAAATATTTTGGTAGAGATTAAGAATGCACAGGTAAAGCCATTCAGTTCTGGGATTTTCTTTGTTAAGAGGTTTTAATTACAGGTTCAATCTCCGTACCAGGTATATATCTGTTTCAATTTTCTATTTATTCATAATTTATCTTTAGTAGGTTTATCATTTAAGGAATTTATCAATTTCTTCAAGGTTTTCCAATTTGTTGGCATAGTACTTTCTTATGATCCTTTTTACTTCTTTAATATCAGTTGTAATGTCTCCTTTTTCATTCCTGATTTTGAGTCCTGTCTTTTTTCTTAGTGTGGTTGATAATACTGTATTGTACACTTAAAAGTTTGTTTATGAGGGTAGATCTCATGTGCATGTTCTTACCATGATAAAATATAACTAATAAAATATAAATATAGAAAAATAATGCACAAGTGAAACTAGCAACTGTGATTTTCCTTATTTAGATAAGGCAGTGAGAAAAGAATAAAAATAATGACTGCAGAAAAATGATAAAGGATTATGAGTTAACTAGACTTAGTGATTGATTGAGGCAGTGCCTAGAGATGGAGTATGTTTGATGTATACAAAGAACGTCTTGGAGATCAGTCTGCTTGGAGCCAAGAAAGCAACGGGGGAGCAGTGGGAGAGAAAGTCAGAAAAGGCCATCGAAAGAACTTGACATTTAGTTTAAGAGAAATGGGGAGTCTTCCCAGAGATGTAAGCGGACTAACTGATATAATGACAAGTAGAAAAGGATCATATTTTGAGTCCTTTAGAAGGTGCGTCTAACAGAATTTTCCGCTGAATTGGATATAAAATGAAGCGGAGATGTAAAGTTTTCCTTTAACTAAGGTGGGGAATGTTGCAGTGCAGCACCCAGTCAAATGGATTGTCTAGGACAAGTTTCATGAAAGAATTACCAAATTTCTAATAGGGAAAACATCCAACTTGCTTACTTCTCCTGAATTGCTCAAGTTTGTCTGTCATCCTGGAATTTACCAGTAATAGTGCTCCCTTTCAATTTCAAAGGTGAGTTGAATAGGGAAATACATTATGTGATCACCCTATTCATTGAGACCTATTGGATTGTATTAAATAGATCCTGGATGCCAGACATATACATACAAATGTCTTTTTAATAATGTAAACATCTTTATAATTTTCATTTTAAGATATTCAAAACTTAGATCCTGTGATCCCTCAAAAAAAAGAGAGAATCTGTTACATATTCATATTTTGGTGACAACTAACTTAATACTTAGAGCATATGGAGATTTGGCCCCAAAATTTGCATTTTCAGCTAACATTTTCAGCTAATTATCTGGGTAATTCTTTCTTTTTTTTTATTTTTTTTTTATTTTATGGCTATGTTGGGTCTTCGTTTCTGTGCGAGGGCTTTCTCTAGTTGCGGCAAGCGGGGTCCACTCTTCATCGCGATGCGCGGGCCTCTCACCATCGCGGCCTCTCTTGTTGCGGAGCACAAGCTCCAGACGCGCAGGCTCAGCAATTGTGGCTCACGGGCCCAGTTGCTCCGCGGCATGTGGGATCTTCCCAGACCAGGGCTCGAACCCGTGTCCTCTGCATTGGCAGGCAGATTCTCAACCACTGCTCCACCAGGGAAGCCCTAGGTAATTCTTTCTTAAAGTAAAATGTTAGAAACATTGGTCTATGACATCCAGTAAATATCGGTCAAAATTTATATAGTAATTCAGATGTGTTGTCTATATAAGAATCTATATATGTAGAAATAGTTGGAAAGAAGTTTTCACTATCCCATTAGGAATTTTCAATAGAAATTGATAACCAAAATATATTTTGTCAACTATTGTTTACAGTATTTAATTTATATAATTTATTAGGTATGTATTTTATTTTCAAAAGTAAATTTAAGGTGACATAGACACAAAAAAGTGGAGATTAGGAAACAGTTCCATTGCAGGGAATAGGAGGGAAATATGCTAATCCTAAGAGTATGCAATACAGATATAGAAGATCAAATTTAGTTCTAAACTTTACAATAGCCAGAGAAATGGATATATTAAATATTTGTCATTATCACAAATCATAAAATATGTAATCTTCATTGATAACTCTGATAATGTTGCATCTACTTGGACTTCAACTACGCTATTTCATTGAATCAATTGTAGCTACACTTTTAAATTCATTAAAAACTTTAAGCTTGATTATTTAAACAAATAACTCATTGAGAAAAACATAGTTTATTGTTGGCTTACAATAAATGATGACAGTAATTATTTTAAATACCTCTCAAATGCAATGTTTTGTATAGAATAGAAATATATCAGACTTACAAAATCTATAATAAGGATTAAAAATATATACTAAATTATCATTTATTGATGAATTAAATACAAACTAGGCTGGTCTAGGAATTCAAGTTTTATTTATTTTTTCATGATACAGTTTCAAACAATGTTTTTTTCTGGTGTGTGATTGAGTGTGAGTGTGTGTGAGTGTGTTTTAATATATAAAGATATATTAGAATCTATTGTTTGCACTGTGACTTTCCTTTTGCCTCTGGATTATTTTTACAAACCAAGTATTCCCTAGTCTCTTTGAGCTTATACTGTGATACATAGTATTCAGTGACTTGGAAAGCACCAACCTATTTCATAATGCTTTGGGGCAGAAACATTTAGAAGAGGAAAAAATTATAATTACAAGTAATGTATAACAAAAGTAGGCCTTTTCATGCTTCATCTGATTCTATACACAAAGAAATATGTGAATCCAATTTGTAAACTACATAAGCAGTTTAATAAATTGTCCTTTGGCCTCATAATTTTCTAAATTGGTTGATCTCAGTCTCTTTATCTGCATTTAAGCTCTGTGCAAATATCCTTATTTAAGTTTAAATGTTCTTTGCCTGGGGAACCAAAATAAAGATTGTCAATTTTTCTTGCATAAAATAGGTGATAGAAAAGCAATTGCTATACATTAAACTTCTTAGTAATGAGTAATTCTTAATATAGGGAAAACACTGTAGGGAGGAAATTTGAGTTTACTCAAAGGATGAGTGATTTCTTTTTAATTGTATCACTGCAGATAATAGGTCTTCTGTCCTTTTAAAGTTGACATTATTTCAAGTTCACATTACAAAACAAGGACTTCAGAAAAATAGAAGCACTTAAAATAATTGCTGAACGCTCACACAACTTGAAAGCACAAAAGAAATTCAAGACCTTAAATCTTCATGTCTGTAATTCAAAATTAATATTGTAAATTATCATTTCTGGAAAATCATTTTGAATATTACAAAAGAGTTAATACAGTTACACTTATGTTCTTGACAAGTTAGAGTTATACTATGTGAAAAATTCAACTCCTCACCAATAATTTTTTATTAAGCATCTGCATAAAGCCAAGTATGTTACTAATTAACAGTGGGCAACAAGAATGTGTCACGATAGTGATATTCATGAATATCTTGACAAAGAAGCATCGAAAAGAGCCATAGACTAGTCTTAGTGGAGACAGGGGAAGAGAAGAGTCAGTTTGATGGCCCATTCTGAAGCACGGAGTGGGTTTAAGCATACTCCTTGCATAGGATCTTTTAGAAATACCCCCAAACTGTAATTTTTTTATATTTGTCAAAAATTCATTTAACCTGTTTAAAAATTTTATTTTCATTAATTGTTTCCAAAGATATATAGTTTAAAAAAAAAACAAAACACACCTAAGCAGGTAAGAATTGTAAATACAGCATAGGGAAAGGAAGTGCTGTAACATCAGAATCAAAAAAAAGAAGACTCTTAGGCATAAAATGAAGTGACAGTTAGTACCTTAGCCACCACATCCTGTAAAGAAAATTTTTAGCCATTTAGAGGGTAACAGGAAGAAAGGAGTGTCAGCAGAGTAGCTACATCATATCACCTTTTCCGCTTCATCTTAAAGAGAAGAAAGGCATATTAGAGCTGTAGAAAAGAGGCATTAACTAGAAATTGTGAGTTAATGAGAAATGAGTATCCAATCATAAGAAGTACCTCCCTGCCATCTGTGACTTTTAATCACAGAGCTAAAAATAACACCTAGTTGTGAAAAGAAGAGCTCAAGAGAGAAAAACTCTAGTATCTTTAAAAATAAAATTATGTTAATCCCCAAAATGTCTAATACAAACTATTAAACTGAACCTACAATCCTGAAGATGAAGATTAACAAAAATCTCAGGCCAGTAAGGGGGTGAGCAAAGTGTTATTCAAGAATTGGTGAAGCAGGACAAATAGCATCTTGCATTTATAGAAGGGGCCTATTTGAATTTTTCACATTGTTATCTCCTCCTTATCTCTAAAGTTATTTATATCTTATTGAGAGGAGTTAGTACTGATCAAAAGAAATATTTCTGAATAGCTAAAAAAAAGATAATTCAAGTATTGACATAGCTATAGATATTCAGAAGACCATGGATGGAGAATAGAAAGAGGTCAAAATTAGAAGTTATTCAAAATATCTAGCAGAAACTATTGAACCACTTGTATCAACTTTCTAATAAAAAAAATTAACCCCAAATTTGCTTTAGATATTTATATAAAATTTAATATCCATTATTTTAATCCACTTACATCCCAATCCAGGAAATGATTACAGCCTAAGAAAACAAACAGCTTTACTCTTATTGTATAAGCATAAATACTGTATGTAATTAACTATATAATCATGTGATTGTATAGTCAAAAGAGCTCCTAGCTTTCTGAAAGCCAAGGCAGAAATGTAAAAATGGATGAGTTTAATGGTCCACATAAGAAAGGAAGAGGCATAAACATTTTTAAAAACAATTAAGATAATCTCTGTTGATTCACAACTTAGAATTTGTCTGTATTTCTCACAGGCAACAGGAGAAAAACGATGTAGCTTAGTGAAAAGATTTTAGCAAGTTTAACCAATACTTTTACTTTGCATCTACTCTTAAACCTTGTCCTTTGATCCAGCCTTCTTATTTTCTCTTTCTTCTTTCCACCATCATCAAAACAATGCAAGGTTAGTGTTAACCTTCCTCTGAAAATGATGGAGGAAGTGATGCCTGAACCCTAATAGCCGAGCTTCTAAATCACGCTCAGCAGTGGGGATGGGGGCAGTGGGAGAGTGGGAAAATGGGTGAAGGTAGTCAAAGAATACAAACTTCCAGTTATAGGATGACTAAGTTCTCGGAATGTAATGCACAGCATGGTGATTTTAGTTAGCAATATTTTGTAGTATACTTGAAAGTTGCTAAGAGAATAAATTTTAAAAGTTCTCATCACAAAAAAAATAAATAAATGTGAGGTGATGGATGTGTTAACTAACTCTATGTGGTAATCATTTTGCAATATATACATGTATATCAAATAACCACCTTAAACTTATACAGTGTTACATGTAATTATATCTCAATAAAGGTGAAAAGACAAAGAAAGCATCCAGACCGGATGCATAGTATTGTGGTCTAATTGTGACCACTGGGCTTCATCTGATTGAACTGCTACCATTTTGCTGCAATTATGGGTTTCCTGACCTGAGTGTCTGGGTTCAAGAACTTCTGTGGGCCTTAATTTAAGAAACAAAGCTTAAAGTGCCTGCTGCTTCCTTGACTCTGCCAAATACCTAATCCCCTCCTAGCTTTGGATATTGTGCTATACTTATTTCCTGGTTGCTGTAATGTTGGTCTTCAATGTTAGCCTGAACCTGGGTTTCTACTGTTCATATATAGGACTAAAGGATCTCAAGGGCATCCTGCCTGGATGCCTAAATATGGGCTGCTCCATGTGCATCCCTGAATCTTGTTTTCTGCCTGCAAGTTGGTATCTGCTGCTGAATCAACTCGGCCCTTAAAGGTTTCTTGGGCTGTGATGTTAAAAGTGAGGCAACCTTGGACTCTAATATTCTTCATTTGGCTTCCAGCTGGATTCAGTCAACTGACTTTTATAGTTGATAAAGCTCTCATCTCTCCTGCCACATTTTAGTCCTTATTTTATCTTAGGTAACCTATAGTATCTGATTGCCTGATCTTGAGACTTAAAAAACATTAAATAAGATGATAGGATGTTTTATAGATATTAAAGATCACTTGATTTTACAAGTATCTAGAGATCAATGAATAAATAAAAGAATAAATAATTGAATGTCATAGAGTCATCATAACATGTGTTTCATTAAAGATGTGAAGTACCATAAAATTGATTTAATATACCACTGTTCTCATACACTGAAGATGTAAAGACATGATTATATTTGTTTAAAAGAAGCAAAGCTTTTTCTTTTAAAATGTCATAGCTTAGATTTCAATAACATTATTCAACTTTGCACACAAAAGACTACATGCACACAAGCTTTTGTGTTCATTCTCAGAAGTAATTAAAGTATTTATATATGTTATATGTACATTTATATACATACACAGATACACACACATATATATAAATAACTTTCTAAAAATAAGTTTCTAAAAATAAAAATTATTTCTAACATTAGATAAAGGAAGGCTCATTCTAGGTAACATTCAATGCTTATGAGGAACGGAAAAAAAAGTGATCTAAAATAAGACCTAATATTTAGAGGAAATACAATCTTATATGCATTAATTTATTGCTTATTTAAAAAATATCATCATATAAATAATCTTTTTGGGAGAATTTTGTCATAGTTTGTGGTATAAATGGGATAATAAACAGGCACTAGTGAAGAATATATATTTTATTATCACAAAGATGTAATTCAACTTTCTGCACAAAGGTAGAGTCCAAGGGGGAGGGGCCAGCCTCCCTTACCTTATAGTCCCCAAAAAGACACCAGTGCTGTAGATAACAGTATTTTCAATGTAAAGATCATGGAAATCCTTCCAGAAACTCCACTTACCATTCTCAGGAGATATGTATATCCTCCTAGCACTCCCCAATTGTTCATAGACTGTGCCTCCATGTGTATTAGTCCAAGCAGAAGGCATCCCTTGTGTATTTTCTCCCAGAATGAATAAGCCCTAAGATAATTTCCCAGGTCTACCATCTTGCTAACAGACTCCAGCCACATGTCAGTCTGAGTTGCATTCCTAAATATGGGATAAATTAGGAACATACACATGTGCAAAAGCAAACATGAAAAGTGACCTATTCAGCCTTAAGAGAGTTCATTTATGAATGTGGAACTTCTTGGTTATTTGAATAAATAACTTTATTATGTAAGATATGTAAATTCAGAAGTAAATATAAAATGACTTAAAATCAACATTCAATCTTTTTTGAAAAATATTTCTTCCAGATTTACTGCTTACCAATAATAGAAGTAGAATGTGCCTATATGTATTGATTACCTTTTGCTGCTATAACACAGTCTCAGAAATCTAGTGACTTACAACAAAAGTTTATTCTCTTACAGTTCTGGAGGTCAGAAGTCCAAAATCACTGAGCTAAAGTCAAGGTGTCAGCAGGACTGTTTCCTTCTGTAAACTTGGGAGGGAGACTCTGTCTTCAAGCATTTTTGGTTTCTAGTGGTTGCCTATATTCTTTAGTTGGTGGTCTCTTCCTCCATCTTCAAAGGGCATTGCTCCAATCTCTGCTTCAGTCATCCGTTCCCCTTTCCCTTGACTCTGATTCCATGTGCATTGCTCTTATAAGTACCACTGTGATTCGTTGGACCAATCTGGATAATCTCTCCCGTCTTAATGTCCTTAATCTTATCTGCAAAGACAACTTTTGCATATTTGGTAACATTCACAGGTTTTAAGGATTAAGGCATTTTGGGGGGCTATTTTTCCTACCATGACAGTTGTATAGTTTATAATTATAAATGGACACCATGACATCAATAACAGCTCTACTCATAATATTTAAGAAAGTTAAATAGAATATGACTAAAAAGAAAATAATTTAAAAGTAATATTCACACTATTATCTGAGGAAACATATAAATGATATTATTTTCAGATCATAGTGATAACTTACTAAAATCCTAAAAGTATATCTATCTTACAACAAAATATCAAAATTGAGAAATTATAATATGGAGAAATTATCTAAATGATACTAATATCAGGTAATTACTTCTTAATTTTAGTATATTTCAATATAATTTGAAAGCAGATCCACAGGTTCTCCTTAATGAAAGCAACACAGTGAACCTACTAGACAGATGTTTTAAACTGACTAAAGTTCTTAAAGCTTGAGAAATGTGTTAATAGAAGTAATTATTAATTGAATTCTAGCATTTAGTTTCCCTAGCTCCCAATATTACATTCTAAGTGAGAGATTCTCACACGTCTTGATATTAAATTTAGCAGCTAAGACCCTGAAATATAATTTAGCTTATTAGAAAATTTGCCCTTTGAAAAAGTAGGGTAAGAAGGAAAGGGAGAGGGAGGTGGAGAGAGAGAGGGAACTTATTGATAAGGTAAAGTTTTAATCTTGCTAGGGATTTTGTATCTTCATATCAATGGCTCTTGGCCCAGATCCACTCAATAAATGAGTGAATTTATTTTTCTATAGCCATGAGTACAGATTTGTTTTTTCTTGTCTTGTTTCAATTTCAAGCAGAAAGAGTTAATAGAACACTATCTCAGGCTGTGTGTAAGTGTATCCTTGAGTGCTTATGAAGTACTGATTGTTTGAAATATTACTAATTAAATTGAATTGAAAAGGAGACCTAGTGCCTATTCTAACTGATTTTAAAAGTTATCAAATATATTTTTATATAGAATTGTTAGATTAAAGGTAAACTAAGAATATAAGTGCAACTTTTATTTAATTATTAATGTATCAATAGTGGAAAGCTGGTTAAAAAAATTTTGTTTAATAACAAAATAGTCAATTCTTGAATATGCTTGCTCTTTCACTGTCCTTCGTTTCTCCTTTTTAGAATATGCATCTGTTTAAGAGCTTATCCTTTAGATGTTACATTTTAGGAAAACATTTGTAAAACAGATTGTGATGAAGAGTTAATTGTTATTCATGTAAAAGGGATATTTCTTGTTGTAAAGAGTGTTTGCTACAACTGAATTATCAGATGATACCTGAAATGCTGTGTAGAGATATTTTTTAATATTTTAGGGAATCTAAAAGTTTTCACTGAAACTAGAAAGCTTAACCATCTTTGCAATACTCTTTCATTAGTCCTTTCCTCCAAAACAGGCCCCACAACATATTTCCTAATGTCTGAAACCTAATAACATGGCTACAAAAACCTTTCTAAAAGAACAACTCTAAATAACTATAAAAATAACTGGATTAACCTTCACCACTTCCACACTGTTACTCTGAGAGCTATAATTGCCTCCTATTCGTTGCCACTGCCTTAAATATTTTTGGAATATGACATGGAATAAAAATGCATCTGCATTCATATTCATGAGAAAATACCCACTAACTAAAACAATATATGTATGTAATATGACCCACTGCCAAGTTCTTTTCATTTAGGTGAGATTGATATTATTATGTGCATATTTGTAACCAGAATGTTCTGAGTGGTTCAGTGAAAACATGATTTTTCAGTCCTGAAGTCATTTTTTTCCATCCCTCTTGCCACCTCATAAATAACTAGTTCCTCTCTTTTTAATTTGAGGAGGTAGTATCCTTACCCTACACTCAGTCCCATAAATCAGGAAGTGAGGGTCAAACTTGCCTTCTTCTTCTCTCTCATCCCCTAGATTTAATTGGCTGCCACATCTTATCATTTCCTTATCTTTAATATTTCTCTATTTCATCTACACCTGCTGGTACTCATTTAGTTTCATCCCTTATCATCTCTTACTGTTCTTCTTATTTTTTGATTAGACATCTACATGGTTTTGTTCTATTTCTGTATCTATTCCAAGTTATTGCTCTGTTGGTCTTCATGTTTTCACCTTGCTTTAAACACTTCTTTTGTTCTCAATCATATGTACTAGTATTATCTAAATTGCTGATTTTAGTCCAAAAGTGGATTATAAAATTTGTTTCGTGTTTCTCAACCAACTTTTTAATGAACTATAAAATAATAAAATTTAACAGAAGAGAAAAAGAAATAGAGTAAGAATAATTTTGTGAATACACACTTCCACATTCATCTGTTTAAACATGTAAAAAATATTTTTCAATGTGCTTACTATTCAAAAGTATTAAAGCCATGGACTTGTACCAATCATTAAAGCTTCTTACCACAACATAAAGACCCTTCATGGTGAAGCCTGTGACCAAATGCTCAACTTCATTTCTTGTAACTGTGCCTCCTTGTACTGTCCTGAAATCCTGTACTAATCATAATTCCTTAACCAATTGTGATTTATAGACTGATTCCATACTCTTTTTAATGTCTTAGCAAGGACACTATCTCTATCAAGATAATATTCTATGCATTGGTTTTCAAACTTGAGTCTGCATTAGAATTACTTAAAGTTTGTTCAAATGCAGATTATTGAGCCCAAATTCCCAGAAAGTTAAACTGAGTATATCTGAGGTTGGGCCTGAGAATTTGCAGGTGATGCTATCATTGCAGTTCCAGGCACCACAGTTTTAGTCTCACTGTTCTGTAGCCAACATCTTAGTCACGAAACAGGACAGGTGTCTCTTGTCTGGAGTCTGACTTTGAGCATGTTTTTATTATAGATATATCATGTTTCACAGAGTCATTTGTTATAGTGAAATTGTATTTATTTTTATGACTCCCTATAGATAGCAGAAATAAGATGAATTCTATTTTGGAGCAGGCAATATAAATTTTCCTTTATCTGGACCACCTAATTAATGCAGAGCATATAGTAGGTGCTAAAAGTTCTTTATTTAAAGAATGCCTTAATGAAAAACTTAATTTTGAAGGCTTTCACCATATTTATGTTTTTAAACTTTTACTTTTCATACATTTAAAATATTCAGCAGAAAAAAGTCATGATGGTATGCTGAATGCAGTTATAGTGTCCAAACATGTCAGGTAGTAATGAAATGTCTCAGAGATAAAGAGACATTTAACTCCGAGCACAGAGAATTATTTCTTGGTCCCATTACTTATATATTTATAATAATGAGAGATATCATTAAGACACTTTGAGAAGATACTCTGAAAGTCAGTTTAAATGTCAAACAAAATTTTTAAAAATCTAAGGTTAAAGAGGTGAAAACATATTTGTAATGAAATTTAAGTTAATGTCATAATACTTTTCAACAGTGTTACAAAGTTCAGTCAAATGTCTGTACAAATAATATTTTGAAAGAAAGAACAGTATGAATCAAGTATACTTTTAAGAAATTGAAAGGGGCTGTGTGTTTTACTTTTATAAATTGGACTTCATTGACAGATTCTTTGCAGTATGAACAAACCATCCTTGCCATTATATCTCCTACTATCATTATCATAACTTCAGATATGTAGCTATAGATCAAACGAAAGGTATAAAACATATGCAAAAACCATTTAGACCTCATCAACTCACACCTGTCAAAATGACTATCATCAAAAAGACAAGCAATAACAAGGGTTGGGGAAGATGTGGAGAAAAGGAAACCCTTGTGCACTATTAATCGGAATGTAAATTGGTGCAGCAAATGTGGAAAAGAGTATGCGGATCCTTCAAAAAACACTACCACACGATCCAGAAGTTCCACTCCTGGGTGTTTACCCAAAGAAAATAAAAACACTATTTGGAAAAGATATATGCACCCCAGTGTTTGTAGCAGCATTGTTTGCAATAGCCAAGATATAGAAGCAACATAAGGACACATGGACAGATGAATGTATAAAGAAGATATGAGATTATCTATCTATCTATCATCTATCTATCTATCTATCTATCTATCTATCTATCTATCTATCATCTAATGGAATTTTACTCAGCCATAAAAAGGAATGAAATCTGGCCATTGGCACAATATGGATGGACCTGGAAGGTATAATGCTTAGTGAAATAAGTTAGACAGAGAAAGACAAATATTGTATGTTTTCTGTTATATGTGGAATCTACAAAACAAAACAAATAAATATAATGAAACAGAAACAGACTCACAAATACAGAGAACATACTAGTGGTTACTGGAGGGGACAGGGGTGGAGTAGGGGGGCAAGATAAGTGAATGAGGTTAGAGGTACAAACTACCAGTTATAAAATAAATTAGTTACAAGTATGTAATGAACAACACAGGGAACATTGACAATATTTTACAATAACTTTATATGGTGCATAATCTTTAAAAATATCAAATTGCTCTGCTGTACACCTGAAACTAATATATATTGTAAGTCAACTATACTTCAATTGAAAAAAAATCCAATTGGGCCTCATTTGAATATAAGTAGGAATTATAGTCTTTAGATTATGAAGATTATGAAAAATCCAAAAATTAAATTAGACAACTTAGTGGAAGAGAAATTTATAATTCTTTATGCCTAAACGAGGGGTGAAAACTGAAATAATTAAAGAATTCTGTAAGGTTATGAATTGGAAAAAAGTTTTAATTGTGGATATCATAATCCACTCTAGTCATTTAAGATATAAATTAATTTACTAAGATGTATGAAATCAATTGGAGATCCCAAGCATTTCCAGGAAAATGGAAGTATGCAGCCGCACCATATCACCAACAGAACCAGTGTGTCTGCTCTGATAGTGAAGTAGCAGAATTTGAAAGCTGCAAGCGGAGTTGTTGGACTCAATCCACACTGCCTCTGCTATAAAAAAAAAAAAAAAAATTGCTGAATCTGAAAGTCTGCTGCTAAATAAGGAGCAACATACCTGATCATAAGCAATCACCTGATTTGTAATCAAGGAGAACACCTACTGTAATTCAGTGGGTGATGGATTTATTTTCAATAACTAGTACACAGCCAAGTAGACATCTACACTGAAACATATGTAAATAAACTGTAATCCCTTCTTCACACCATACAAAATTATTGATATCAGATGTATAATAGACGTGAACATGAAAGCTAAAAATAAAAAAAGAAAAGGAAAGGAAATAAATCAACCTGCTTGAAGAAACCATGAGTTTACATCACCTGTTAATAAGATTTTTAAAACAAGATAAAATGTCCAAAATAAAAAGACAGATAAAATGGATTTCATTAAAATTAAGAACAAATTTACATCAATGGATTACATTAAAAGACTGAAAGGCAACCCACAGAACTAGAGAAATATTTTCAATTGATAAAACTGAAGAAGGCTTGTATACAGACAATATCAAATATGGCTACACATGAACAAGAAAAGGCTATAAACACAGCTTCGTAAAGGATAAATTTATTGAATGGACACTTTAAAAGAGAGGAAAATAAATGACCTATAAATGTTTTTTGAAAGGTACTCAACATCATATCTTATCATTATTCATAAGATAAATTCAAGCTAAACCCACAATGAGATACTAATACACACCACACTAGCAAGCATTTAAAAAAGACAATTAATAACAAATGTCATTGAAAGTATGAAGCAATAGGAACTTTTACATTGATGGTGGAAGTATAAATTGGTATAAACCACTAAGATAAATATTTATACACTTTATGACTCTACAATTCCACTTCAGTCTTTTAAGGATCCAGGAGACTTGGAATAATTACTATTCTATCTGGAAGAAAATAACATCATCACACTCTCTGAATCTTGGACCCTGAAAATTCATGCTTGCTTTTGAACTCTTGATTGCTTTCAAACTTACTCTTTTTTTTTTTTTTTCTCCTCAGCATTTATGTTTTTTTCTCAGCATAAGGTTTGGTCCAAAATGACCTAGGCTATCACTGAGAGAAGGTTTAAATACCTTTTCATACTGCGAAAATTTAGAATTAAACAAAGAAATCAAACTCATGTTGTAATGCTTTGTATTCACTTCTGACAAAGTGCATGCTTTATACTTCACATGGTTGTAATGTCTAGGGGAATTATGTCTAATTGAGAATCTGACACATAAGCCTACACTTAAGGGGTAGGAAATATCCCTGTGCTACTAGGAGGCGGGATCACTGGGGCCTTCTTACAGGCTGCCTACCACACATGAAATATAATACTTCTCAGGGAAAACACAGAAGACAATTTCTTCCCCAAGCATACAGAATTATCTGCACATTATGGCAAACAAATGGATTAAAAACAACAGCAAAATATCCTCTAATAAACATTGCAAAAATTGCAAATCAATCAATATGATATACCACATTAACAAAAGGAAGGATAAAAATTACATGATCATCTTAATAGACACGGAAAAAGCATCTGATAAAATTAAACATCAGTTCATGATAAAAACTCGCATCAAATTTGGTGTAGAGGGAAGATATCTCAACACAATAAAGATCATTTATGACAAACCCACAGCCAATATCATACTCAAAAGTGAAGAGCTGAAAGCATTTCCTCTAAAATCAGGGACAAGACAAGGATGCCCACTCTCACCACTTATTTAACATAGTATTGGAAGACCTAGAAAAGAAAAAGAAATAAAAGACATCCAAATGGGAAGGGAAGAAGTAAAACCATCACTATTTGCAGATGACTAACTATATATAGAAAACCCTAAAGTCTTCCCCAAAAAACCCCCAAAAAACAGAAAACAAACTATTAGTACTAATAAAAGAACTCAGCAAAGTTCCAGGATACAAGATTAATGTACATAAATCTGTTGCTTTTCCATTCACTAATAATGAACTTTCAGAAAGAGAAAGCAAAACGTATCATTTAAGTTGTATCAAAAAGAATAAAATACCTAGGAATAAACTTAACCAAGGAGGCAAAAGACGTATACTCTGAAAGCTATAAAACATTGATCAAGGAAATTGAAATGATGCAAAGAAATGGAAAGATATTCCATATTCTTGGGTTGGAAGAATTAATATTGTTAATATTTCCATACTACGCAAAGCAATCTGAAGGTATAATGAAATCTCTATCAAAATGCCCATGATATTTTTCACAGAACTAGAACAAATAATACTAAAATTTATACAGGCCCACAAAATACTCCAAATCACCAAAGCAATCTTGAGAAAACAAAACAAACAAAAATCTTAAGGTATCATGCTCCCTGACTTCAGACTCTACTACAAAGCCAAAGTAATCAAAACAGCATGATACTGACACAAATACAGACACATAAATAAATGGCACAGAATAGAAAGCCCAGAAATATACCCACTCACCTATAGTCAATCTATGACAAAGGAGCCAAAAATATACAATGGAGAAAAGACCACAAAAACTGATGTTGGGAAAACTGGACAGCTATATATAGTACAATGAGATTAGAACATTTTCTAACACCATATACAAAAATAAACTCAAAATGGATTGAAGACCTAAAAGTAAGACCCGAAACCATAAAACTGCTAGAAGAGAACAGCAAAACACTCTTTGACATAAATCATAGCGATATATTTTTGGAATTGTCTCCTAAGGCAAAAGAAATAAAAGCAAAAGTAAACAAATGGAACCTAATTCAACTTAAAATCTTTTGCACAGCAAAGGAAACCATTCACAAAAGGAAAGACAACCTACTGAATGGGAGAAGATATTTGCAAATGATGTGACTGATTCAGGGTTAATATCCAAAATATGTAAATAACTCATAAACTCAATATCAAGAAAACAAACGACCCAGTTGAAAATGGGAAGAAGATCTGAATACCCATTTTTCCAAAGAAGACATAGAAATGGCTAACATGCACATGAAAGGATGCTCAACATTGCTAATCATCAGAGAGATGCAAAGCAAACTATACCATAGTATATACCACAATGAAGTATCATCTCACACTTGTCAGAATGGCTATCATCAAAAAGATCACAAATAGCAAATATTGGCAAGAATGTGGAGAAAAGGGTGCCCTTGTACACTGTTGGTGGGAATGTAAATTGGTGTAACCACTATGGAAAACAGTATAGACAGTCCTCAAAAACTAAAATTAGAGCTACCATATGATCCATCAATTCCACTCCTGGGTATATCTGAAAAACTAATTTGAAAAGATACATGCACCCCAATGTTCACAGCAACATTATTTATAATAGGCAAGATATTGAAGCAACCCAAGTGTCCATCAACAGGAAAATTTATAAAGAAGGTGTGATATATATATATATATACAAATGAATGTTACTCAGACATAAATAAAGAAAAAATTCTACCATTTGCAACAATGTGGATGGATCTAGTTAGTATTATGCTTAGTGAAATAAGTCAAAGACAAATACTGTATGTGTTATCACTTATATGTGGAATCTAATACATAAAGCAAACAAATGTATATAACAAAACAGAAACAGACTCACAGACACAGAAAACAAACTAGTGGTTACCAGTGGGGAGAGGGAAGGGGGAGGGACAAGGTAGATGTGTGAGATTAGAAGATACAAACTATTATGTATAAAATGGTTAAGCAACAAGAATATATTGTATAGTACAGGGAAATATAACCATTAACTTGTAATAACTTTAAATGGAATATAATCTATAAGTATATTTAAACACCATGCTGAATACTTGAAACTAATATAATATTGTAAATCAACAATATTTCAATACAAAAAAAAACCTTGGCAGAGATATTTGATAAATTTGATTATTACTGTCCTCCTAGGTTTACTGTGATGGGCGCATGATAGTCATAACTTTATAGGTGTCAAATAAATAGGGAAACCACTTGTAAGACACTCAAGTACATTGCCAGTTTGTTGCCTGAACTCACTGTATTGAATAGAAGATATGCCTGCATGGATTGAATAAAAGAGAGAAAGACAGATGGAGTCCACGTGATATTTCTGCCATCTCACTCTCCAAATAGTTTATGATTTTTCCACATCATTATGGTGTGACCATAAGTCTTTTTTCTTCTGCCCCATTCTGATAGTTTCCGAGACTGGCAGGGAACTTTGAGACATTTACATTCCAAAGGCACACAACTGTAGATTAATCTTTAATTGTGACATGTTTGTCTTGAGAATTGTTCTGGCACAATATCTTTTTCCTCCCCTATTCCCATGTTCCATTCCCACCCAAGCATCCATCTATCCTTTTGCTAACCTACACTGCTCTATGCCTCCATCTGTGGTTATAGGAATTTCCCCTAGTGAAACATATTTTCAGTTTTTCTGTACCTTTCTTTGTATAAATGGAGATTGCCTAACTCATTCACCCAAGTTTGGGTCTAAGATTAATAAGGACCAGGTTTATAATTAACTAGTCAAGATGCCTGCTGTTTGTGAACCACAAACTCTAGTACTTCAACCCAAACACTCTGCAACACATGTAGGGACCTTGAGTATTTTAAGAATCCCACAAATAGCAAGACATTTGGCAAACATCCAAAACTATAAGATCAGCTACGAATAAGCTGAATGGGGATGAAAAATGTAAGAGGAGAGTAGAAAAAGTTGGGTTTTCAGCTTTGTTTGATACATGTTTTATAACATTTTCCTTTGTTAAGAGGAGAAATAAGTATTTTGAATGAGAATATTTAAACAACATGTCAGTATATTCTACATGTAAAGTCAAATGTTAAACACAGGATTGACATACATTTTAATTCTGTCACAATGGAAATTTTTTCATCCGAATAATAAGTATTAAATATCTCTCTAATAATTGACTAGTCAACAAATACTCAGTGTATATCTGCTATGTGACAGATCTTGTATTAAGTATTGGCAACACAAGGATCACAAGAAAGAAATCTGTACTTACCTGGCTTATATTTTAATGCAATTCGAATCTACTAAGTCAAGGTGTATAAATAATTATTGAGCGTGCTACTTCAATAAGTAGAGACCCATAGTTTTGAGAAAGAAAATCACAAATGCTGGACAGGAAATATTTAAAATGTTTTGTCATGTTATGAAGTATCAAGAACACCAGAGGAGCCATACTATAATAAATACAAACTTAATATACAGTCACATTTTAAAATATATGTATTAAAACCAAAATAGATATTCTGACATCTGAAATGTAAATCAAAGGTTTTGCATGGAAAGAGCTTAGGAGTTGCCTACTACCCTAACAACAACTAAAAAGGTGAATAGCCTGAAAAATAGACACTCTTCTTTTCTATAAGAAAGGGGAAGACACAAATCAGACAGCTGTCCCCATAATAGCAGAGACAGATAGCTGAATACAAGGAGTCATGGCTTACCAGGCACAGGACCCATTACCACAGTAGGAAATCCTCTGAGAGTTAAAAATTCCAGGGAGACACACTCATTAGGCAGTCTCCTCAATTTTGTGAGAGGGATCTCCACAGGCATTACAAGGTTCTCACAGTAAATATTTGAGGGAAAATCCCCTTGTACTTGAGGCAGTGGTAGAGGAAAAAGAACCATTTGTAAATATACCACAGCTCTTTGTTCTTCTTGACAAAGCCTGCCCTAAAGGGAAACTAGTTAATCAGTGCCTAAACTACTGGAGAAATATCAGAGACCTATTGATCTGGGGAAGGGAAATATCCACTTCCTGCCCACTCTAGACATCATGTTCAACTTAACGGGGGAGAAAAAAGAAATTGAGAAACACCTGTGAAGTTCACAGTCCAGGAGCATAAGCTCACTAAAAGACAGAGATCTAAACATAGGACCACAGAACACTTTCTCTCCCCTCATAGCTTACCACCACAGTGCTAAAGGTCTGCTTATAGAAGTTTATTTTTTAAATCTACTACATCATGTCTAACCAACAAGAAAAAATTATAAGGCATGCAAAAGGCAAAAAACACAATTTGAAGAGATAGAGCAACCATCAGAACCACATACGGCAGGGATGTTGGTTATCAGACCAAAAACTTGAAACAATCATAATTAATATGCTAAAGCCTCCAATGGATAAAGCAGACAGCATGCAAGATGGGCAATATAAGAAGAGAGACAGAAATTCTAACAAAAACAATAAAAGAAAAGAATGTTAGAGATTTAAAAAACTGTAACAGAAATGAAGGATGCCTTTCATGGGCTTGTATTAGTAGACTGTACACAACAGAGGAAATAATCTCTGAGCTAGAGGTTATATTCATAGAAACTTCTAAAATTAAAAAGAAAAAAAAAACAAACAAAGACTAAAAATAAAGGAACAAATATACAAAGACTGTGGTATAACTAAAAAAGTTATTACATATGTGTAATGTGAATGCCAGAGGAGAAGCAAGAAAGAAACAAGTAATATTTGAAACAATAATAACTGAAAATTTCCCCAATTAATGTAAGATGCCAAACCACAGATCAAGGAAACTGAGAGAATACCAAGCAGTATGGATGCCATAAAAACTACACCTTGGTATATTATTTTCAAACCACATGAATTCAAAGATAAAGAATAAATCCTGAAAGAATCAGAGAAAAATAGCACCATTCATATAGAGGAATATATAAGAACTACATCTGGCTTATCTTTAGAAAACATGCAAGAAGAGCATGCAGTAAAATCTTTAAAGTGTTGAGAGAAAAAGAAAAAAATCCAACCTAGAATTCTGTACCTTCTGAAATTATCATTTAAGGGCAAAAGAGAATTAGAGACTTTCTCAGACAAAAAAAAAAATTAAAGAAATCTGTTAGGAAGATCCATCTTGCAAGAAATGGTAAAAGAATTTCTTTAAAGAGAGGGAAATAATATAGGTAACAAACTCAGAGCAACATAAAGAAAGAAAGAGCATCAAAGAAATCAAAGAAAGAATAAGTAAAGGTAAAATAAAAACTTTATTTTTTCTTATTCTTAATGTATGTAACAGATAACAACTATGTTCAAAATAATAATGTCAACATGGGTTCAATTATATATATACTGGTGCATGGTCCTATATAAGTGAAATGCATGACATCAATGATAAAAGACAGTAAAGAGGAATTAGTATTTTTTTCTTGTTATTATAAGATAGTCATGCTACTGTGAAGTGGTATAGTGTTATGAACGCATATTGAAAACTCTAGGTCAACCACTAAAAAACAGGTTAAAAAGTACAGTATATTATGTCAAAAAAGGAGAAAAAATGGAATCATACAAAATGTTAAATTAAAACCACAAAAAGCGGGACTTCCCTGGTGGCACAGTGGTTAAGAATCTGCCTGCCAATGCAGGGGACATGGGTTCGAGCCCTAGTCTGGGAAGATCCCACATGCCGTGAAGCAACTAAGCCTGTGTGCCACAACTACTGAGCCTGCATGCCACAACTACTGAAGCCTGCACACCTAGAGCCCATGCTCCGCAACAAGAGAAGTCACCGCAATGAAGAGTAGCCCCCGCTCGCCACAACTAGAGGAAGCATGTGCACAGCAACGAATACCCAGTGCAGCCAAAAATAAATAAATTAATTAAAAAAGAAAAAACACAAAAAGCAGAAAAGGAGTGGAAGACAAATATAGGAAGAAAGAACAAGGGCAATCAATACAAAACAGTACTGAATATGGTAGATATTCATCCAACTATACCAATAATTGTTTTGAAATTCAATGGTCTAAATGTATCAATTAAAAGACAGGGATCATCACTGTGGATCAAAAATCAATAGCCAGCTATACATTATCTTCAAAAAAATCAACTTTAAACATAAAGACACATGTAAACTAAAAATAAATGGTTGGAGGAAAATATACCATGTTTACACAAACTGAAAGAAAGCCAGAGTAACTATATTAATTTCAGACCAAGTCCATTTCAAGGTAAGGAAACTTATCAGGGATAAAGAAGGGCATTGTATAATGATAAAGGGTCAAATATTCAAGAAGATAAAAAATGTTAAAAATATGTGAAGAAAAAGCTAATACAATTGAAAAGAGAAATAAATGAATCCACTATCATAGTTAGAGACTTCAATGACCCTCTCTCAGAAATTGACAGGTCCAGTAGTCAGAAAATCAGTTAGGACAGAGTTGAATTCAATAATACCATCAATCAACTGGATATAATTAACATCTATAGACTACTTCATCTTATAGCAGCAGAATACACAGCTTCTTCTCAAGTTCATATGGAACATTCACCAAGATAGAACATATTCTGGGCTTTAAAGCACACGTTAACAAATTTAAAAGAATGGAAATCATACTATGACTGCTCTCACCTGTAATGGGATTAAGCTACAAATCAGTAACAGAAAGATAACTGGAAAATCTCACTATATGTAAGATTAAACAACACTTCAAAGTAACAAATGAGTTAAAGAAAAAAAGTCTCCAGAGAAAATTAAAGATATTTTGGACTAAATGAAAATGAACACACAACTTATCAAAATCTGTGGGATGTAGCAAAAGCAGTGCTTAGAGGGAAATTTATACCATTAAATGCATATATTAAAAAGAAGGAATATCTAAAATCAATAATCTACTTTCTGTCTTAGGACATAAGAAAAGAAGAGCTAATTAAATCCAAAGAAGGTAAAAGAAAAATAATAAGAATTAGAGCAGAAATCAATGAAGTTGAAAACAGAAAATCAGTAGAGAAAATTAATGATATTAAAATCTGGTTCTTTGAAAAGATCAATAAAACTGATAAGCCTCTAGGTTAGATAACTGTTAAAAAAAGAGAGAGGGCATAAATCACTAATATCAAAAATGAAAGAAGGGACTACACTACAAATCTCTTGGACATTAGAAGGATAATAAATGATTCTATAAACAATTCTATGCCCACAAATTAGTTAACCCTAGATAAAATATACCAATTCCTTGAAATATACATTCTGCCAAAATTCACACAAGGAGAAATAGAAAATCTAAATAAGCCTGTATCTATTAAAGAAATTGAACCAATAATTAATAACTTTCCAAAACAGAAACCACAGGCCCTGACGGGTTCATTGGTGAAATCTACCAAACATTTAAGGAAGAAAATATATCACTCCTCTATAGTCCATCACAGAAGCCAGAAACAGAATGAATACTTCCAAACTCATTTTATGAGGTCAGCACTACCCAAATAGCAAAACCAGACAGGCATTACAAGAAGAGAAAACTACAGACTGATATCTCCCATAAACACATCCTCAACAAAATGTTAACAGGTGGAAAGCAAAAATAAAAGAATTATACAACATTACCAAGTGGGATTTTTTTCTAGATATGCAAGGCTGATTCAACATTTGAAAATCAATTAATGTAATCAATCATATCAAGAAGCTAAAAGAGGAAATTCACTTTATCATATCACTAGATGTAGAAAAAGCATTTGACAAAATCTAACACCTACTCATTATGAAAATTCTCAGTAAACTAGGGTAGAGAAGATCTTCCTCAGCTTAAAAAGAATATCTACAAAAAAAAAAAAAATACTCCACAAGTATCATCATATTTAATAGTGAGAAACTCAAATCTTTCCCACTAAGATCAGATACAAGGCAAGGAAGTCCCCACTCACCACTCATTTTCAACATCATACTGGAAATCCTCCTAATGCAAGAAGACAAGAAAACAAAAGTTATACAGATTGGGAAACAAAATAAATAAAACTGTTTTTATTTTATTTGTCAAAACAGAGATGATTTTGTTCATAGATGACATTATCATGTATGTAGAAAATCCTAAAAAATTGATTTTAAAAACTCCTGGAACTAATAAGTGACTATAGCAAGGTTGCAAAATATACGGGTAATATATAAAAATCAACCCCTTTCTTATATACCAGCAATGACAAATGGAGTTTAAAATTTAAAAAAAGCATGAATGCATTTACATTAGCACCCTCCAAAAAGAAATGCTTATGTATAAACATAACAAAATATGCACAAGATGTATATGAAGAAAACTACAAAACTCTGATGAAAAAAAATCAAAGAAGAACTAAGAAAATGGAGAAATATTCCATGTTCATGGATAGGAGGACTCATTACTGTCAATATGTCAGTTTTGTCCAGCTTGATCTATTGTCAAGTTATTCCCCAAATCCCAGCACGTTATTTTTGGATATTTACAAACCAATTCTAAAGTTTATTTATAGAGGGAAAAGACCCAGAATAACCATTTCAATATTGAAGAATGCTGCCAGACATCAAGACCTACTCTAACACCACGAACATTAACACAGTGGTTTTGATCTGTTTTACTATTCTTTCCGTATTGGTGAAAGAATAGTAAAACAGATCAATGGAACAAAATAGAAAGCACAAAAATAGACGCATAAAAGTGTAGTCAGCTGATCTTTGACAGGAGCAAAGGCAATACAATGGAACAAAGATAGTCTCTTCAACAAATGGTGCTGGAACAACTGGACATCCACCTGCAAAAGAGTAAATGTAGGCACAGACCTCACATCCCTTACAAAAATCCACTTAAAATGGATCATAGACATAAATGTAAAATGCAAAATTATAAAACTAGAATATAACACATAAGAGTATGTAGATGACTTTAGTGTAGCAATGAATTTTTAGATACAACACCAAATGCACAATCCATGAAAGTAATAAGGGATAACCTGTACTTCATTAAAATCACAAACCTCTGCTCTGTGAAAGATAATGTCAAGGAATGAAAGACAAGCCTCACACTAGGAGAAAATATGTGCAAAAGACACATCTGATAAAGGACTGTTATCTAAAATATATGAAGAATTTTTAAACTCAACAATAAGAAAAAAAAATTGATTTAAAATGGGTCAAATACCTTAATAGGCACCTCTCCAAAGAAGACATGAGAATGGCAAATAAGCACATGAATGGATGCTCCACATCACATGTCATCAGGAAATGCAAATGAAACAATGAAAAGCTAACACTACATACCTATGAGAATGGCCAAAATCTGGAATACTGATGACACCAAATGCTGGTGAGGTTGTGGAGCAACAAGAACTTTTGTTTGTCGCTGATGGCAATGCAAAATTGTGCAGCCCTTTTGGGAGACTGGGGGTTTCTTTGAAAAACATGTGTACTTTACCATATGATCCAGCAATCTTCCTCCTTAGTTTTTACCCAAAGAAGTTGAAAACTTATATCACACAACAACCTGCATATGGATGTTTATAGCAGCTTTATTCATAATTGCTTAAACTTGGAAGCAACCAAGATGTCCTTCAGTAGGTGAATGGATAAATAAACTGTGGTACATCTAGGCAATGAAATATTACTCAGCACTAGAATAAAATGAGCTTTCAAGTCATGAAAAGTTATGGAAAAAACCTTAAATGTATATTACTGAGCGAAAGAGGCCAATCCAAAAAGGCAGCATACTGTAAAATTCCAACTGTATAACATTCAGAAAAAGGCAAAACTACAGAGACATTAAAAAAATTTGTGGTTGCCAGGGATTGGAAGGGGAGCAGAGGAGTGACTAGGCGAAGCAGAAAGGATTTTTAGGGCAGTGAAAGTACTCCATATGATAATATAATGATGAATACATGTCAATATACTTTTGCCCAAACCCATAGAATTTATGATACCACAAATGAACTGTAATGTAAACTATGGACTTTGGGTGATTATGATGTGTATCTGTGTAGGTTCATCAATTTTATCCAATGTACTACCTTGATCAGGATGTTCATAAAGGGGGAGGCTATGCATGTGTGAGGATGGGGTGTATGGGAAATCTTTCTTCTTCCTCTCAACTTTTCTGTGAACCTAAAACTGTTCTAAAAAATAAAGTCATTAAAAAATGTCCAGTGTGAAAAAAATTTTGTTCTGTTTCTTTAATCTTATAAAAAATCAAAAATATTTTTTCCCGAATACTCAAGATCATGTTTGTTCAGTTTTAAGGAACAGTTTATGACGAGGATATTTTTAAAAATTAAATAATTTACTTTGTAGTTAAAATATATACTCAATTCTGCAACACAAAACTGCTGAATATTATTTGGTCCATGACTATATTGTGGAGAGAAATAAGGTATTTACATATATTATTGGTATATGGTTACCATAGATAGAATATAACATCAAGCCATCAAAAGGAGGGTACGGATGTTGGAATGGGAAGAGCTCAGGTCGGACATTCCACATGTGAAGTTCACAATATTTCTGAAGAGCTCTGAACTATTATACCTGGTAAATAAAACAATGAGACATACTACTACTCAGTATATCTGCCCTTGATCCTAGTAGCATTGCACAGACACTTAAAGAAAAAAATATCATGAGATGCTAACCCCACAGAAGTATAGTAAATGAAGGGATGTTTTAAAAGTCTGATGTGTATGACTGCAATTAACGTCTGAAGTATGCGGCAAGCTTATTTGGTTCTGCTTCTTTTACAAGAGAAATATCTTACTCTTCTCAGAGACAGCAAGAGTGTAAAAATGATGATTAATTTAGGGAAATTATTAATTTTAGGGAAATCTCAATAAAATGTAGTTGGGAGGCCAGAAGGGAGCTCTCATGTAGGTACCACTTGAGGTCAATACAGATCCCAAGAGGAAAAGACTTACAGTGCATCTCTGGCAGGAAATGACACTACTTTACTACCGCCAGCAGCGGGAAGAAAGATATTCTCCAGCTCAGCCAATGAGAGACTGTCAAACTCAACCAGTGAAAAGCCACTGTACCTTGAACTCCTAGTTTTCTCCAATGGACTTTTTGTGTATAACAGCCCCTCCCAACTTCTTCTCTATGAGTTTTCTCTCCTTTGTTTTATGGAACTTGCATGTGGCTCACCGTAGCTGCATGTTCTGAACTGCAATTCTTCTCTGCTCCCAAATAAACCTGTTGCCTGTTATACTGGTAAGAAAACGAACAAACAAATAAAAACTGGCTATTTTAGGTTAACAATTTCCACTTGTAGATCCCATGAAAATAATTCTACCGGCGTGTGTGTTGTCATTAAGATGTGCAAGATATGGCTCATCCACTATGCCTCTTTTGGTGTCAAACTTTAAAAAATATTTTAAAAACACACACCGACCCCCTGACACTGCCCATCTCCAGTGCACACACATTTAAAGGAGGGACTTGAGAACAAGAAAAGAACTTGAAATCATTTGATATTAGAAAGAAAGAAGAAACTAGTCCTATTTTTGATTGCGAGAGAAATGATTTAAGGTGTCCTGAATGCTCTCATCCAACATAAAAGTCCTCTGTTTTGGAACATGGATTAGCCTTAGGTATTTGCTTCAATATGTAGTCTGGTCCCAATTATTGACAGATGCAGAGGCATAGATTTGGGTAAAATATAAACTTCCTAAAAAGAGGTCCCCAAAGATGGATTGAGGCATTTTAGGACCTAGAATTCTTGATCACTGGTGAGCACTGGCCCTGTCTTCACACTCAACAGCTAGAGTAACAGGCTGGAGTTAGGCTGGGCAGCTGTCCTTGGATTCCATGGCTGAGCTGCTTTGTAGGTGAAAGAAAATAGGGCATGAAACTACTTAGACAAAACTCAGAAAATAAACATTAACCCACTTTTGTGTTTAGAAATATATGGATTAAAATTCATTGCCTGAAGAAATTCCTTTACTACTTCCCTTTCAACCTTCTTGTTTGCCAAGTCTTTGTCATACAAAGATTATGTTTGCTGCCTTTCTTCGTCAGCTGGGGGCTGTATTCCTTTCCATGTGATTACACCTTGAGAATAAAAAAAACGTCCAAGGAAATAGAGTGATTGTTCCTATCAGGGTTGGCTTCTTATACTTAGGAACCAGTTAAAGCTTGAGAGCTTGAGTCTCCATTGTGTCTGTTGTTAAATATCTATAATGTAACATCAAAACTGTAAAAAAAAAAAAAAAATCACTCTGCTCCTAGCACAGTACCTTTCTCTCATTTAATACCAAATTTCTATTCAGCTGATTGTTAACAAATATAATAACTCAAGTTTACTCACTTAGATCCCTAGTCTATGTGTAATATGATGTACAAACATAAGTCAGAGAATACTTTGGTAGTACTATATGACAGTAAATTAACAAATTGGATAAATGGGCTCTAATTTTCCTTTCAAATCTGAATGCTTGAGAGCTCAGTGGTTGAGTTCATCTTTTACCCTTCCCTCCAGTCAAAGACAGTTAAGTCCTGAGTCCCAGTTTTCTTTCTCTTACCCTTCCATTTTTTAGCATCTAGTGCTTCCAATATTTTTACCTACTCAGGGAGAAATAGATTTGGAAAGAGAAAATATTGCTAACACAATGACATTTTAGTTAAACAATGTTATAAATGTAACTTGTTAGGGTTAAACGAAAACCATCAATCTTGTAGAACTAGTGGGTAAAGAATGTGATAAAATAATTCTAAAGCTCAAATAATGTAAGGTGACTTTCAAAACTCATACATTAAGAATATCACTTAAGTTTGTTCTCTAAGTCTGTGAGTCTGTTTCTGTTTTGTAAATAAGTTCATTTGTATCATTTTTTTTAAGATTCTGCAGATAAGTGATATCATATGATATTTCTCTTTCTCTGACTTCACTCAGTATGACAATCTCTTTGCTGTACACCTGAAACTAACACAACATTGTTAGTCAACTATATTCTAATATAAAATAAAAAGTTAAAAAAAAGAATATCATTTAAAAATTTCCATCTCTTGGTAACTCTTTTGTGTGAAATGATATAAAGGTCATACAGCATTTTATTTGAAAGTTTAGAAAAATGATTGTTTAAAATTTGCTTCTATTTTGGTGATTCAATTTTATTGCCCCCTCTCCTTATCATATAGTCACTCATTAACTCCCAATACTTCACTCTAAGATATCACTTCAAAAGTAGTCTTCCATCTTCTCTTCACTACAATATAATACCGTCTTCTGCGTTCTCATTCAGCTCAGTCCTTTGCAGCATTTGAGACTATTCACCACCATCTTCTCCTTGAACATTTGTCTTTCTTTTGACTTTTGTGATAGACTCTCCATGGTTACACTTTCATTTCTGATCATTTTTGCTACAACTTCCAAATTCAGCTCCTGCCAACACCATTTCTATTTTACAACCTTTTAAAAATCAGCATCTTATCTCTTATCAGATGTTCTTGATTTGCTTGAGATGTATATTGTTCCTTATTTACCACTATATTCACCTCAATTATCTTGTTTCTATTTAACCCTTAAGATTTAGGTGACGAGATTTCTTTCCTTGAAGTATTCCTTTACTTTCATTGGTATATTTAAAGCACAGGACCTTTAACCTGTCTACATTCCCCAGGACACAGAAATGACTCTGGCACATTTAATCATTCAATCTCTACAGTAGAACAATCGAGAGATTTAGATTCACTTCGTTGTATAGCAGAAACTAACACAACATTGTAAAGCAACTATACTCCAATTAAAAAAAAAAAGTCCTAGATTTAAATCTCAGCTTTCGTATTCATACATATGCTTACATTTTCAACAATTTAATTAGTCTCTGGTAGACTTAGTTTCCTCATTTGAAAAAAAGTTAACAATAACTACCCTATGAGATATTTATGAGAATTAGAAGATATGCTATATGAATGTTCAGAGAGTAATTTATAGGATTTAGTAGAAGCTCTCTAAATGGCCTATTCCATCTACATGGACGTGATTACCTATGCAGATTGTTATAAGTTTTATTATTATTGATATTTATTCCATTCTTCTCCACATTTTAATAATAATTAGTTTAATGAATGGATTCCCTAACCAGGAAATGTAGTTTTATAATTTAATCTTGAGTTAGAGTGTTCCTTCAGTGTAGAGATAAACCTGAAAATCTCAATCTTTGTGAAGAAATTCACATGCCAATCAGGATTAATCACGCCGTGGCTCCATAATGAATTATGTGACCTCTACTTAGATGTTGATTCTGTCCTATAGTTTGTGGTTTACGTGATTACCCACATCTGAAATCTGAAACCAAAAAGACATAGTAAACTTTTCCCATAATTAATCATGTCTTCCCTATGCACATAAATCTCCATCTTTGCCAAAGACTTCCAAATCAGATCTTATATTGGTAACTTAGTTCATATTACAAAATATGCAAAATCATTACAAGGGTACATGAGAAAGATAATTTACGTGTTTGTCCCTTTTTTTTAAAATTCTATATATTTCCTAATTCACACGAAGCCTGATTAGACTGTTAAAATATAGGTACTTCTACCATTACTGACCTCCAATTATCTAGAAAATATTTGACTATTTTCCTTTCACAATGGCCCCAGCCATGTTAAACCACATAAAAGTTTGTATAGGAGTTAAGGAAAAATCAATATATACCTTCAATCACCAATGTTCGCTAAAGCTTCCTTTATTACGTAAGGGGAAAAGTAGGATACGTGATAGTCTATGCTTCTTACTGGGATCTAAGCAGGAAACAAAGGAACCTAGGAAAGTTTTGGTGAGAACAAAAGGAGAAAAAAAGACTACTAGGGTTTAGGAAGAAAGTAGGCTCTGGTTAGGATAAAATGAAGAAGAGAATCTTGCTATTTACAGAGCTCCCAACCCTTAGCACAACGTGACTAATTCTGTTCCAATAATAGCCCTTTGCAATAATCTTTATCTATTTATTGATCCATAAACTTTCAGTGCTTCAGCAGAAAAATCCAACACACTCTCAGAATTTTTAAAATTATATTTATGCTTTCATCAGTAATCAGCAAATTACATGTAAGAACTGTATCTAGGTTTTAAAGCTATCTGAGGAGAACTTAGCAATTTAAATCATATTCTAGATAACTAAAAAAAATGATGAAAAAATTTCCAAACCCTTGTATACATGTGAACATCCACTCTGTAACAATTTTAAGATAACACTGAATAAACTAATTTCAAAGATGTAGGCACTACATACTTAGTAAGAAATAAATTTTACTCTCCCAATGAATCTTTAAGGACTTAGTCTTTACCAGCATTCTCAGCAATTGATACTAAGTGCTTTTGTAAGACTAATTGATGTTAATATAGATATCACTGAACTACTCTCTGTGCTTTTCCTCTATCAAGAAACATAAATCCGCTGTAACTCACACTGGAGTAAAGCCACTGTACCCTCCTGCGAATTGCTGGTGGACAGTATTGCACAATCATTGATCCAGAAGGACCTGGGCCAGGCTGATCTGGCAGTGGAGTCCAGTGAAGGGCCACAGAGATTGTTGCACAAACTATATTAGATTTGGAATAAAATATTCATCCCAGCAAAGGTCCTGAGATTTTGTTTAGACTCACAGTTATCAACAAGATTACGGAGCCTCTCTCAACATTCATTTCAGGCAAGCTAATTTTCTTAGAAAGTCTACAAAGTCAAACAATGATAGAAAAACATTGGGGAAGATAATTAAATCAAAATAAAGAAGCCCATTCTGAACTCTGAATCCTTCTTTTATGTATATACACACAATCTAATAGTCAATAAAATTTGCTGCCTGTATATACAGATATAAACTTAATTAATTTTGGTAATTTTAAAAACTGAAATGCTAGTCATTTGTACTATTTCTTGTGAAGAATCTCATCTTCTTTGTTGGTTACAAATTTCTTGCAGGTATATTCTGCAATTCATTCTTCTTTTTCTCACTTGTAGTAGCAAGTGGATTTTTGTGGTGATTATTATTTTTAAAATTCTCAACTCAGGTCCATATAAGATAACTAGGAGAGCATATAAATAAGTGATTCAGGAACAGTATACCGGATGCATTATTTTTCGTAATTAGTAGTATTTATTTCACAGTCAAGGGTCTTATCTTCTAATTAAACATCATTTGGTCAGCCTTTGCTTGGCTGGCTTGAAATGATGTTTTGTATGGTTTTCCTTTTGAACGTGAAAGAACGCTACAACCATGCAAAACTATAAAGATAGCATCAGATAAAATTTCTGCCAGCTTTTGTGGATAAAGCTGGCAAGATAGAAAACATAAAATGATTCGTTGTCTCTATGTTCAAAACAAGGATGATGAACATAGACACTTAAACGTCAGTCTTAGGTACTAGGGCTTTTAATCTGGTTTAATGTGAGGTAATAAGTTCTATAATTCTGATAGTTTTTGTCTTATCTGCTTTTTAACGTGTTTAAATTTCTTAGAATCTGATATATTAGAATTTTTAATTTGTTAAAATATTTCCATCTGAATAAATGAATTCATAATGAATAAGTATATGAATATTAATATATTAAATTAATAAATTACATTTTAGTGATATAAGTAGTATTTGAATGGAAATATTGGTTTCTTGGTGTTTAAAGAATGCTGAATTTAATAGAGTCACAAATTAGGTAAATTGGAAAATTTCCAAATTACTGTTTTATCTTACGAATTACACAAAAGCCATCAACATTTTAAATGTTAAATGTATATAGTGCTCTGTTATTGTTAAAAAAGACTTGAGACTTAAATCTATAGTCAATAAAATATAAGGAAGAAAAAAACTTCTCATTTAAACAAAAAGTAATGATCATTTCTAATCAATGATAAGGATAACACTGCCAATGCAAGAATCATATTCCTGTTTTCTAATTAGTTTAGCTTAAGCCTTCAAAATTTGGAAATGGCTGTGGTGATTAATATAAATATAATTATTATAATAACAAAGCAAAATGAAAAAAAGAATCATAAAACAAGGTAGTTACTTGTTCATTATAACCCACGTTGCAGCAAAAATTCTTTTTCAGTGACAATGTTGAGTTTCTTTGTTTAATTAACTGATAGAAAACATGCAGCTTTTAATGGAATGTTCTCAGTCATCTGTTTTAACCATTAATCCTCATTTTTGATGTGTTTCTAAAATTTAGTTTCTAAAATGAGGCAGTGGCTCTGTCAAATTATTAGGTATATGGGAAGATATTAAATCATGATCTCACAAAAATAGTACAGGATTAGAAGATAAGTTTCTCAGTTTTTTTAAAAAAAACTTTTTTATAGTAACCATGCATTCAACCTTAAATCATCACCTCACAGTGCTACACCTACGTTTTCTCACCACTAGAAAGGAGTATATATTTACATCTATCATGTCAACTCTCAGGGGTGTTATGAAATTTAAACAAGATTTCAAGAAATTTTGAAAGAACTTTTAAGTTATAAAATGTTACAGAGGTATAATATTGTGCATTGCATGTCCTCAACAAAAGAAAAAAGATTTAAGCTTTGAAATAATGAAAAATATCACTCAGGCAGATTTCTAAAGAAACACATTTCTATTTTCTGCTTAACTCTACAAATATTTTTCTTTAAAACCAGTTCCTACAGAAGATGTTGCTATATGTCACATAGCACTGATTAGTGGACTTTTGACTTACGATTTTATCTTATTTTACTTTTTTTAACAACTTTATTGGAGTATAATTGTTTTACAATGGTGTGTTACTTTCTGCTGTATAACAAAGTGAAACACCTATACATATACATATATCCCCATATCTCCTCCCTCTTGCGCCTTCCTCCCACCATCCCTTTCCCACCCCTCTAGGTGGACACAAAGGACAAAGCTGCTCTCCCTCTGCTATGCATCTGCTTCCCACTAGCTATCTATTTTACATTTGGTAGTGTATATATGTCAATGCCACTCTCTCATTTCGTCCCAACTTACCCTTCCCCTCCCAGTGTCCTCAAGTCCATTCTCTACGTCAGCCTTTTTTTCCTGTCCTGCCGCTAGGTTCTTCAGAACCTTTTTTTTTTTTTTTAGATTCCATATATATATGTTAGCATACGGTGTTTGTTTTTCTCTTTCTGACTTACTTCACTCTGTAGGACAGTCTCTACAAATAATTCAGTTTCGTTTCTTTTTATGACTGAATAATATTCATATGTGCCACATCTTCTTTACCTGTTCATCTGATGATGGACACTTAGGTTGCTTCCATGTCCTGGCTATTGTAAATAGAGCTGCAATGAACATTGTGATAGATGACTATTTTTGAATTATGGTTTTCTCAGGGTATATGCCCAGTAGTGGGATTGCTGGGTCGTATGGTAGTTCTATTTTTAGTTTTATAAGGAAACTTCATACTGTTCTCCATAGTGGCTGTATCAGTTTAAATTCCCACCAACAGTGCAAGAGGGTTCCCATTTCTCCAAACCATCTCCAGCATTTATTGTTTGTAGATTTTTCGATGATGGCCATTCTGACCAGTGTGAGGTGATACCTCATTGTATTTTTGATTTGTATTTCTCTCATGATTGGTGATGTTGAGCATTCTTTCATGTGTTTGTTGGCAATTTCTATATCTTCTTCGGAGAAAAGTCTATTTAGGTCTTCTGCCCATTTTTGGATTGGGTTGTTTGTTTTTTCATATTGAGCTGCATGAGCTGCTTGTATATTTTGGAGATTAACCCTTTGTCAGTTGCTTCATTTGCAAATATTTTCTCCCACTCAGAGAGTTGTCTTTTTGTCTTGTTTATGGTTTCCTTTGCTGTGCAAAGGCTTTTAAGTTTCATTAGGTCCCATTTGTTTATTTTTGTTTTTATTTCCATTTCTCTAGGAGGTGGGTCAAGCAGGATCTTGCTTTGATGTATGTCATAGAGGGTTCTGCCTATGTTTTCCTCTAAGAGTTTTATGGTGTCTGGCCTTACATTTAAGTCTTTAATCCATTTTGAGTTTATTTTTGTGTATGGTGTTAGGGAGAATTCTAATTTCATTCTTTTACATGTAGCTGTCCAGTTTTCTTAGTACCACTTATTGAAGAAGCTGTCTTTTCTCCATTGTATATTCTTGCCTCCTTTATCAAAGATCAGGTGGCCATATGTGCCTGGGTTTATCTCTGGGCTTTCTATCCTGTTCCATTGATCTATATTTCTGTTTTTGTGCCAGTACCATACTGTCTTGATTACTGTAGCTTTGTAGTATAGTTTGAAGCCAGGGAGCCTGATTCATCCAGCTCCACTTTTCTTCCTCAAGATTGCTTTGGCTATTTGGGGTCCTTTGTGTTTCCATACAAATTGTGAAAATTTTTGTTTTAGTTCTGTGAAAAATGCCATCGGTAGTTTGACAGGGATTGCACTGAATCTGTATATTGCTTTGGGTAGTATAGTCATTTTCACAATGTTGATTCTTCCAATCCAAGAGCCATCTGTTTGTATCATCTTTAATTTCTTTCATCAGTGTCTTATAATTTTCTGCATACAGGTATTTTTTCTCCTTAGGTCAGTTTATTCCTAGGTATTTTATTATTTTTGTTACAATGGTAAATGGAGTGTTTCTTTACTTTCTCTTTCAGATTTTTCAACATTAGTGTAAAGGAATGCAAGAGATTTCTGCGCATTAATTTTGTATCCTGCTACTTTCGTAAATTAATTGATTACCTCTAAAAGTTTCCTGGTAGTATGTTTAGGATTCTCTATGTATAGTATCATGTCATCTACAAACAGTGACAGTTTTACATCTTCTTTTCCAAATTGAGTTCCTTTTCTTTCTTTTTCTTCTCTGATTGCTGTGGCTAAGACTTTAAAAACTATGTTAAATAACAGTGCTGAGAGTGGGCACCCTTGTCTTTTTCCTGATCTTAGAGGAAATGGTTTCAGTTTTCACCATTGAGAACGATGTTGGCTGTGGGTTTGTCATATATGGCCTTTATTAGGTTGAGGTAAGTCCCCTCTATGCCTACCTTCTGGAGGGTTTTTTTCATAAAGGGGTATGGAATTTTGTTGAAAGCTTTTCTGCATGTATTAAGATGATCATTTGGTTTTTCTCTTTCAATTTGTTAATATGGTTTATCACACTGATTGATTTGTGTATATTGAAGAATCCTTGCATTCCTGGGATAAACCCCACTTGATCATGGCGTATGATCCTTTTAATGTGCTGTTGGATTCTGTTTGCGAGTATTTTGTTGAGGATTTTTGCATCTATGTTCATCAGTGATATTGGCCTGTAGTTTTCTTTCTTTGTGACATCTTTGTCTGGTTTTGGTATCAGGGTGATGGTGGCCTCGTAGAATGAGTTTGGGAGTGTTTCTCCCTCTGCAATATTTTGGAAGAGTTTGAGAAGGATAGGTGTTAGCTGTTCTCTAAATGTTTGATAGAATTCGCCTGTGAAGCCCCCTGGTCCTGGGCTTTGTTTTGTTGGACGATTTTTAATCACAGTCTTAATTTCAGTGCTTGTGATTGGTCTGTTTATATTTTCTATTTCTTCCTGGGTCAGTCTTGGAGGTTGTGCTTTTCTAAGAATGTGTCTATTTCTTTCAGGTTGTCCATTTTATTGGCATATAGTTGCTTGTAGTAATATCTCATGATTCTTTGTATTTCTGCAGTGTCGGTTGTTACTTCTCCTTTTTCATTTCTAATTCTGTTGATTTGATTCTTCTCCCTTTTTTTCTTGATATTTCTGGCCAGTGGTTTATCAGTTTTGTTTATCTTCTCAAAGAATCAGCTTTTAGTATTATTGATATTTGCTATCATTTACTTCATTTCTTTTTCATTGATTTCTGATCTGACATTTATGATTTCTTTCCTTCGGCTAACTCGGGGTTTTTTAAAATTCTTCTTTCCCTAATTGCTTTAGGTATAAGATTAGGTTATTTATTTGATGTTTTTCTTGTTTCTTGAGGTAGGATTGTGTTGCTATAAACTTCTCTCTTAGAACTGCTTTTGCTGCCTCCCATAGGTTTTGGGTCATCACGTTTTCATTGTCATTTGTTTCTAGGTATTTTTTGATTTCCTCTTTGATTTCTTTAGTGATATCTTGGTTATTTAGTAATGTATTGTTTAGCCTCTATGTGTTTGTATTTTTTACAGATTTTTTTCCTGTAAGTGATATCTAGTCTCATAGCATTGTGGTCCAAAAAGATACTTGATACAATTTCAGTTTTCTTAAATTTACCAATGTTTGATTTGTGACCCAAGATGTGATCTATCCTGGAGAACGTTCCCTGAGCACTTGAGAAGAATGTGTATTCTGTTGTTTTTGGATGGAATGTCCTATAAATATCAATTAAATCCATCTTGTTTAATGTATCATTTAAAGCTTGTGTTTCCTTTTTTATTTTCATTTTGTATGATCTGTCCATCGGTGAAAGTGAGGTGTTAAAGGCCCCTACTATTTTTGTGGTACTGTCGATTTCCCCTTTTATGGCTGTTAGCATTTGCCTTATGCATTATGGTGCTCCTATGTTGGGTGCATAAATATTTACAATTGTTATATCTTCTTCTTGATTGATACCTTGATCATTATGTAGTGTCCTTTTTTGTCTCTTGTAATTATCTTTATTTTAAAGTCCATTTTGTCTGATATGAGAATTGCTACTGCAGCTTTCTTTTGATTTTGATTTGCATGGATTATCTTTTTCTATCCCCTCACTTTCAGCCTGTATGCGTCCCTGCGTCTGAATTGGGTCTCTTATAGACAGCATATATGCGGGTCTTGTTTTTGCATCCATTCAGCCAGTCTGTGTCTTTGGACATAGTTAAGGTAGTTATCGATATGTATGTTCCTATTACCATTTTCTTAATTGTTTTGGGTTTGTTATTGTAGGTCTTTTCCTTCTCTTGTGTTTCCTGCCTAGAGAAGTTCCTTTAACATTTGTTGTAAAGCTGGTTTGGTGCTTCTGAATTCTCTTAGCTTGTCTGTAAAGTTTTTAATTTCTCCGTCAAATCTGAATGAGATCCTTGCTGGATAGAGCAATCTTGGTTGTAGGTTTTCCCCTTTCATTACTTTAAATATGTCCTGCCACACCCTCTGGCTTGCAGAGTTTCTGCTGAAAGGTTCACTGTTAACCTAATGGGGATTCCCTTGTATGTTATTTGTTGCTCTTCCCTTGCTGCTTTTAATATTTTTTCTTTGAATTTAATTTTTGTTAGTTTGATTAATATGTGTCTTGTCATGTTTCTCCTTGGATTTATACTGTATGGGACTCTCTGCCCTTGCTGGACTTGATTGACTATTTCCTTTCCCATATTAGGGAAGTTTTCAACTATAATCTCTTCAAATATTTTCTCAGTACCTTTTTTTCCTCTTCTTCTTCTGCGACCTTATAATTCAAATGTTGGTGTGTTTAATATTGTCTTAGAAGTTTCTGAGAGTGTCCTCAATTCTTTTCAATCTTTTTTCTTTATTCTGCTCTGCAGTAGTTATTTCCTCTATTTTTTCTCCATGTCACTTATCCATTCTTCTGCGTCAGTTATTCTACTATTGATTCCTCCTAGAGAATTTTTAATCTCCTTTATTGTATTGTTCATCATTGTTTGTTTGCTCTTTAGTTCTTCTAGGTCCTTGTTAAACGTTTCTTGTATTTTCTCCAATCTATTTCCAAGATTTTGGGTCATCTTTACTGTCATTACTCTGAATTCTTTTTTAGGTAGACTGCCTATTTCCTCTTCATTTGTTTGGTCTGCAGTGTTTTTATCTTGCTCCTTCATCTGCTGTGTGTTTCTCTGTCTTCTCATTTTGCTTAACTTACTGTGTTTGTGGTCTCCTTTTCATAGGCTGCAGGTTCATAGTTCAAGTTGCTTTTGGTGTCTGCCCCCAGTGGGTAAAGCTTGTTCAGTGGGTTGTGTAGGCTTCCTGGTGGAGGGGACTGCTGCCTGTGTTCTGGTGGATGAGGCTGGATCTTGTCTTTATGCTGGGCAGGACAGCATCCAGTGGCGTGTTTTAGGGTGTCTGTGAACTTATTATGATTTTATGCAGCCTCTCTGCTAATGTGTGGGGTTGTGTTCCTGTCTTGCTAATTGTTTGCCATAGGGTGTCCAGCACTGTAGCTTGCTGGTCATTGAGTAGAGCTGGGTCTTAGCATTGAGATAGAGATCTCTGGGACAGCTTTTGCTGTTTGATATTGCATGGGACTGGGAGGTCTCTGGTGGACCAATGTCCTTAACTTCGTTCTCCCACCTAAGAGGCTCAGGCCTGACACCCAGCCTGAGCACCAAGACACTCTCAGCCATGCGCCTCAGAAGAAAAGGGAGAAGAAAGAAAGAGAGAAAGAAATAATAATAAAATAAAAGTTATTAAAATAAAAAATAGTATTAAAAGTATTTTAAAAAAAGATAGAAGAGAGCAACCAAACCAAAAACTAATCCACCAATGATAACAAGCACTAAAAACTATACTAAAAAAAAAAAAAAAAGGACAGAGAGACCCCTAGGACAACTGGTAAAAGCAAAGCTATACAGACAAAATCACACAAAGAATCATACGCATACACACTCACAAAAAGAGAAAATGGATAAAAGTATATATATATGTAAAAAAAAAATAAAAGGAAGAGAGCAACCAAATCAATAAACAAATCTACCAATGATAATAAACTCTAAATACTAAACTAAGATAAACATAAAACCAGAGACAAATTAGATGCAGAAAGCAAACCCCAAGTTTACAGTTGCTCCCAAAGTCCACTGCCTCAATTTTGGGATAATTCGTTGTCTATTCAAGTATTCCACAGATGCAGGGTACATCAAGTTGATTGTGGATATTTAATCCTCTGCTCCTGAGGCTGCTGGGAGAAATTTCCCTTTCTCTTCTTTGTTCGCACAGCTCCTGGGGTTCAACTTCGGATTTGGCCCCACCTCTGAATGTAGGTCGCCTGAGGGCATCTGTTCTTCGCTCAGACAGGGCGAGTTAAAGTAGCAGCTGATTAGGGGGCTCTGGCTCACTCAGGCTGGTGGGGGGGATGGAAGGGAGTGATACCAAATGCGGTGTGTGCCTGCAGAGGCAGAGGCCAGTGTGACATTGCAACAGCCTGAGGAGCGCCATGTGTTATCCTGTGGAAGTTGTCCCTGGATCACAGGACCCTGGCAGTGGAGGGCTGCACAGGTTCCTGGGGGGTGCAGGGGTGTGGATAGTGACCTGTGCTGGCACACAGGCTTCTTTGTGGCAGTGGTAGCACAGAATTTATTTTTTTAATTTAATCTACCTTTATCAAATGTTCACTGTATATTAGAAAAATGGATTATGCCTTATTACAACCTTAGTTTCAAACAACGTCCTTTATTTACAATCTTTAAGTTTTTACATATTTAAATATTTAAATTAAATTTAAATATTAATATACTAAAAAAATAATTATCTACAAAGCAGGTGAAGTGAATCTTTTTTTTTTTTTTTTTTTTAACATCTTTATTGAAGTATAATTGCCTTACAATAGTGTGTTAGCTTCTGCTTTATAACAAAGTGAATCAGTTATACATATACAATATGTTCCCATTTCTCTTCCCTCTTGCATCTCCCTCCCTCCCACCCTCCCCATCCCACCCCTCTAGGTGGTCACAAAGCACCGAGCTGATCTCCCTGTGCTATGCGGCTGCTTCCCACTAGCTATCTATTTTACATTTGGTAGTGTATATATGTTCATGACACTCTCTTACCCTGTCACATCTCACCCCACCCCCTCCCCATATCCTCAAGTCCATTCTCTAGTAGGTCTGTGTCTTTATTCCCGTCTTGCCACTAGGTTCTTCATGGCCTTTTTTTGTTTGTTTGTTTCCTTAGATTCCGTATATATGTGTTAGCATACTGTATTTGTTTTTCTCTTTCTGACTTACTTCACTCTGTATGACAGACTCTAACTCCATCCACCTCATTACAAATACCTCCATTTCATTTCTTTTTATGGCTGAGTAATATTCCATTGTATATATGTGCCACATCTTCTTTATCCATTCATCTGTCGATGGACATTTAGGTTGCTTCCATGTCCTGGCTATTGTAAATAGAGCTGCAATGAACATTGTGGTACATGACACTTTTTGACCTATGGTTTTCTCAGGGTATATGCCCAGTAGTGGGATTGCTGGGTCGTATGGTAGTTCTATTTGTAGTTTTTTAAGGAACCTCCATACTGTTCTCCATAGTGGCTGTATCAATTTACATTCCCACCAACAGTGCAAGAGTGTTCCCTTTCCTCCACACCCTCTCCAGCATTTATTGTTTCTAGATTTTTTGATGATGGCCATTCTCACCGGTGTGAGATGATATCTCATTGTAGTTTTGATTTGCATTTCTCTAATGATTAATGATGTTGAGCATTCTTTCATGTGTCTGTAGGCCATCTGTATATCTTCTTTGGAGAAATGTCTATTTAGGTCTTCTGCCCATTTTTGGATTGGGTTGTTCGTTTTTTTGTTATTGAGCTGCATGAGCTGCTTGTAAATCTTGGAGATTAATCCTTTGTCAGTTGCTTCATTTGCAAATATTTTCTCCCATTCTAAGGGTTGTCTTTTGGTCTTGTTTATGGTTTCCTTTGCTGTGCAAAAGCTTTTAAGTTTCATTAGGTCCCATTTGTTTATTTGTGTTTTTATTTCCATTTCTCTGGGAGCTGGGTCAAAAAGAATCTTGCTGTGATGTATGTCATAGAGTGTTCTGCCTATGTTTTCCTCTAAGAGTTTGATAGTGATTTGACGAGTTTTGACAATTACAGAAACCTGTTATCATCACCCAAAACAAGATTTAGAGCAGTTATTTAACCCTAAAAATTTACCTCATGTCCCTTTCCAGTCAATTCTCAATTTGAAATAAGCTCTTACCATAAATTCATTTTGGCTGTCTTTGTTATTTGTATAAATGGCATCATATACTATGTACTCTTAATCTAAATTTTTTCACTCATGATGCATTTGAGATTCATCTGCATTGTTGCATGTACTTTGAATTATTTTTATTGATGAGTAGAATTCACTGCATCAATACACCAAAATTTGTTTATTCTTCCATTAAAGGACTTTGGGTTGTCAACATCTTTGCTCCTTTTTTTTTTAACTTGTATTTATTTTTTATTAATTTTTATTGGAGTATAGTTGCTTTACAATGTTGTGTTAGTTTCTACTGTACAGCAAAGTGAATCAGCTATACATATACATATATCCCCTCTTTTTTGGATTTCCTTCCCATTTAGGTCATCGCAGAGCATTGAGTAGAGTTCCCTGTGCTATACAATAGCTTCTCATTAGTTATCTATTTTATACATAGTATCAATAATGTATGTCAATCCCAATCTCCCAATTCATCCCACTATTAAATTCAATTTAATAGTAATATATTATTTGTGATTTTTGAATATGAAGGTTTTAACATGCTTTTATCCAGAGCTTTTACCTATTTTTCACTTATTCCTTCCTTCCTTCCTTTCTTTTTCATCATTTCTTTTATTTTATTTAATTCACCAATCCTATTCTCTTCCCCTTTAACAGGCAACTAATCTAATGTGTTTAATTCCTTCATTCATATATTTATTTTTATTCAAATATATATGTATTTTTAACTTTCAGGAATGGCATTATGCCATAGTTGTAATTTTCCATTTTAGTCCTTTTACTCAATGCTTTAAAAAAAAAAAACTATGTTGCTGTGTGCACACTGCTACTCAATGCTCTGCTTATGCAATAATGTGCATTCATCATATTGTACATATTTAATTTCACATTGATGGAAGCATAAATTGTATCTGATGCTTTGCTGTCACAATCTATGATTAATAATTTTACACTTCCTCCTTATGAATATGAATAAAGATTTCTCTGGACATATGAAAAGATGCTCAACATCGCTAATCATTGGCCAGTGATTTATTTCATTTATTTTATTTGGCTAGAAAGGCACGACTACTTAAAGTCTAGGTACACGAATATAAATACATGAAGCTACACTGCTGCCCAACCACAGCTGATATAATTTTTTTTGAGACATAAACTTTGTTCTTCTAAATTGTGATAATATTGAGGTTGTTTGTTACTATGGCATAAAATTATGAAAGTTGAATTCACTCATGCTTTGTTCCATATGATTGTTTTTCTTTGAAATGAATGCTAATTTTTGAGTTATAACAGTGTTACCTCAGCTATAATTCTGTGCTTATATTTGCCCAATACAGTTATATACTATATCAGTATATATATATACATATAGTATCAAGTGTACAAAATTAGATTACTCATAATCCTATGTAGCAGATTTCTAATTTTTCATGCCCTGCCCACGTTTTAATTTACTTATTTAACTAATACCTTTTTGACTTTTTAAAGTAAATTTTTTAGATTTCAAGAATAATTGTAAAGATATTATGGAAAATGTCCCTATACTCACAATTAGTTTCCCTTGTTATAAATACATTATTATGGTACACTTGTTATAATTAATGAACCATATTGATATGTTATTATTAGCCAAAGCCTATTCCTTATTCAGATATCCTCAGTTTTTAACCTAATGTCATTTTCCTGTTCCAGGTTCCCATCCAGGATACCATATTGCATTTAGTAGCCATATCTCCTTAGGCTTTTTGGGGTTACGTTGATTTCTCAGAGTTTCCTTGTTAATGATGACTTTGAGAAGCTTCATGAGTATGGGTCAGATATTTTGTAGAATATCTCTCTGTTGGTATTTATCTAATATCTTTCTTATTATTAGAATGTAATATTGGTTTTTGAGACTAAGATCAGAGGGATACAATATCTTGCATCACATCATATCAAGGGTGCCTATTATCAATGTAATTTATCACTGTTGATGTTAATATTGATCACCTGGCTGAGGTAGAGTTTGTGAGGTATTTCCACTGCAAAGTTGCTCTTTATTACCCCATTTCCAGATTATATTCTTTGCAAAGAAGTAACTACACACAGCCCACACATAAGAAGTGGGAATTCATACTACACCTCCTCTAAGGCATAGTAGTTACATACATTATTTGGAATTTTGCATGGGAGATTTGTCTTTTCCCTTTCATTTAATTATTTATATCAGCATTGAGTTACAAATAATTATTTTTTATTTTAGTTTATAATCCAGTGTACTTTATTTATCTTCTTGCTCAAATTGTTTCACCTTTAGCTTTTGGGAGCTCTTTAAGTTGGCTCCTGTGGACCTGTCTTTTTAACATACGCCCATCAATGAGAGTATCTCTCTTTTTTTCCTTCCCCGCTCCTTCCTTCTTTCCTTCCTTCCTTCCTTCCTCCCTCCCTCCCTCCCTCCCTCAGGTCAACATGACTTCCCTGACCCCCTTCAGTGAGATTTTTCATACATTTGTAATACAGTTAGGATGTTTTGTCACATTTTATTCTGGAATTCCTTAGCTGTCTTAAATGATGCATTTTAAAATTTCATGCATTAAAGTTCGTTCTTTGTGCCATAAAGTTTAACGAATTTTGACAAAGTCATAATGCCATGTATCTGCAGTTACAATATCATACAGAAAAGTTTCACCATAGTAAAAAAATTCCTCTGTGCTTCATCTACTAATCTTTACCCTATTCCACTGAACCCTTGGAAACCAATGATGTGTTTAACATCTGTATATTTTGGCTTTTTCAGAATATCATAAAATTGGAATTGCACAATATGTAACTCTTTCAGACTATCTTTCACTTAGCAACATACATTTAAGATTCAACCATGTCTTTTGTGGCTTGATAACTTATTTCTATTAATAATTAGATACTATTCAATCTTATGGATGCACATAGTTTGTTTATCCATTTACCTATTGAAAGGCATCTTTGTTGTTTCCAGATTTTGATGATTATGAGTAAAGCTGCTGTAAATATTTTTGTGCATACTTTTGTGTGGATATCATTTTTTCCAATTAGTTTTCTAAATATCTAGGAGATGACTGAGTACAGTAAAACTATTTTTATCTTTGTAAGAAATTGCCCAACTGTCTTCCAAAGTTGTTGTGGTAGACTGAATAATGGCCATCAAAGCTATTATATTCATAGAAATGTAAATATTTTTCTTGTATCATTAAATTACATTATTGTAAGAAAATGAGTGCCTTACCTCATAAATTTAAGGAACTTTACATAGTTTTAATTATGAAAGCAACATAATATATATTTGTGGGTGTTTTAAAGATTATTTTTGGAGTAGTTTTAGGTTCACAACAAAATTGAGAGGAAGTGCAAAGATTTTCAGTGTATCAGTTACCCCAACTTTTGCATAGCCTCCCTCATTATCTACATCCCCCACCAAAAAAGCCCATCTGTTATCAAGGATGAACCTACACTGAGACATCATAATCACCCAAATGCATAATTTACCTTAGGGTTCCCTCTTGGTGTTGTACATTCTATGAGTTTGAACAAATGTATAGAGACATGTATCCAATATTATGATAATACTGAATATTTTCACTGTGCCAAGAATCTTCTGTTCTCCATCTATTCATTCCCTGTCCTGTAAACACTTATCTTTTTACTGTTGCAGCAGTTCTGCCTTTCCAGAATGTTAGTTGGATTATATAGTATGTAGCTTTCTAGGATAGGCTTTTTTCACTTAGTAATATGTATTTAAGGTTCTTCCATTTCTTTTTATGGATTTATAGCCCATTTCTTTTCAACACTGATTAATATTCCATTGTCTATGTCTACCACAGTTTATTGACCCATTCAATACTAAAGGACATCTTCCAAGTTTGGGTAATTATGAATAAAGCTGCTGTAAATATCTGTATGTAGGTTTTTGCATGGGCATAAGTTTTCAACTCCTTTGGTAAATACCAGGGAATGTGAGTGCCAGTTGGTTTGTTAGAAGTATATTTAGTTTTGGAAGAAAGCACCAAACTGTCTTCCAAAATGGCTGCATGATTTTGCATTACCACCAGCAGTGAATGACAGCTTCTGTTCCATATCCTCACCAGTACTTGGTGTTATCAGTGTTCCAGATTTTGGACATTCTAATAGATGTGTAGTGGCATCTCACTGTTGTTTTAATTTGTATTTCCCTGATGACATAGGATGTGGAGCATCTTTTTATGTGGTTATTTGCCATCAGTATATCTTCTTTGTTGCAGTGACTCTTAAGGTCTTTGACTTATTTTTTAAATAGATGGTTTGTTTTCTTACTGTTGGGTTTTAAGAGCTCTTTGTATATTTTGGATAGTAGTCCTTTATCATATGTGCCTTTTGCAAATATTTTCTCCCAGTCTTTTGCATAGCGGAAGATTTTAATTTTAATGAAGTCCTAGTTATCCATTATTTCTTTAATAAATCATGCCTTTGGTGCTGTATCTAAAAGGACATCATCATACTCAAGATCATCTAGATTTTCTCCCATGCTATCTTCTAGGACTTTTATAGTTTTGCATTTTACATTTAGATCTATGATCTATTTTTAGTTAAATTTGTGAAGTAGGTAAGGTTTTTGTTAGATTCATTGTTTTGCATGTGGATGTCCAGTTATTTCAGCACCAATTGTTGAAGAGGATATCTTTGCTCCATTGTATTGCCTTTGCTCCTTTGTCAAAGATCAGTTGACTATATTTATGCGAGTCCATTTGTGAGCTCTCTTTTCCATTCAGTTGATCTGTTTGTCCATTATTTTACCAATACCACACTGTTTTGATACCTATAGCTTTATAGTATTCCTTGAGGTCTGGTAGTGTCAGTCTGGATAGAGACAGCCCTGGAGAGAATCCCCCAGCAGACAGGTTGTCAGTTGTCATTAACTCCTTGCTTTTCTTTTTTTTTTAACATCATTATTGGAGTATGATTGCTTCACAATGGTGTGTTAGTTTCTGCTTTATAACAAAGTGAATCAGCTATACATATACATATATCCCCATATCTCCTCCCTCCTGCATCTCCCTCCCACCCTCCCTATCCCGCCCCTCTAGGTGGACACAAAGCACCAAGCTGATCTCCCTGTGCTATGTGGCTGCTTCTCACTAGCTATCTCTTTTACATTTGGTAGTGTATATATGTCCATGCCACTCTCTCACTTTGTCCCAACTCCTTACTTTTATAGGACTTTGGGGCTGTTCAGGTATTTTCCTGTAAGGCTGGTGGTGCTAAAATATATTTCAGCATGCTATTGAGATTAATGATGTGGCATTGATTCTCTTAATGCACCCCATGAAGGAGGACAAAGCAATGAAGTTCCTCCACTTCCACCTATTTTTCTCACCACTGCACCTGCTACCACAGATTCAGGCTTCTGCAGCCGTTTTGCAATTTAAAACAGATTTCAATCTGCCTGGATTTTGTCATCATTCGTTTTAAGTGTTGGTCATCTGTCCCTTTCTCTTTGTTTCTACACAGTTGATTTTAAGAAGAAAGACAGAAATTTTACTATTTTTTTTCATTATGTTACACTCTAGAACTCTTAAAATTCATTTCAAAACCTTTTTTCTTTCTTATTAATAATTCTTTATTTTGGAATTTATAAAAATTAAAAGCTCCTGAATTTGTCAGTCTCACATATTGCTCCTACACTCATTTTCAAACAAGTAAAAAATAAACTAAACATATAAGCAAATAAATACATAAAAGTGAAGCCTTGTACTTTTGATTAATTTTTGGTTGTATCATCTGCTAATAGCAGTATAATGTTGAATGGTACCTTTTCTTTTAGCTACCTTATAGAATACTGCTGATGTGTCTATAGGTATTAACAATTCAATCTCAAAGTAGACAATAAAAAAATACTCCCAACTAATGTATTGGTGTATATGAATACGGTTGTGAAACAAAACTTCATTTAATATGTTACACTCAGACTAAATTATTATTAGACCTAGTTTTTAATATAGAATATTTAGAGAACTAAAATTCTTTGGTAAAGAAGTGCCTTTGCAGTCTAACATAAAGAACTGTCAAAATGTATGTTTGTGTTTTTCTTATATTTTGATAAGAAAAGTTTATCTTAATAAAAACAAAATATGATTAAATTTGAAGAAAAGTGAAGAAAAAAATGCAATCATTCATCTTCACAGTTATATTTCTTGCCATTTCCATAAGAATTAGATTTCGTTTGTCAATGTTAAACCTTATAAAACCTATGTAATGGGCATCAAGCCATATTTAGAGTGAGTTTTCATTTTAATTATGTTTGTACAGTATGAATATTCAGGAAATATAATGAATATGTACATTTCTCTTATTATATCTTTATTTTTCTACAGTTATAAATTATGTAGATCACTCATTTGTTTTGCAAATTTTTGACCTGCTTTGACTATTTTCTTCTAACTCAAAATCATCACAGTTGAAGTTACTATTGAAGATGAAGGTTTGAGGCAAAGTTAGAATTAGAGATAAGTAATTTGTTTGATTTTAGAACTTGAAAACAAACTCTGGCCCTTTGACTTTAGAAACTGAAACACTAAAATTTGCATTAAATCAAAGAGTAAAACATCCTTATGACAGATTATGTAAAGCATAAGAAAAATATGTTTGGCAATATCCAGAAATTACTGTTTTCTTAAAATTAGGAGATATTTAACATTTTATGATTAAAAACTAAATATTTAGGTACAGATTAATAATAATCATTTATGATAATTATTAAAACTGAAAAAATAGAATATTGTAGCTTAAATTTACATAAAACAAAGAAAATATTAGTATCAAAGTCCATCCTGTGCTGGATTAAAGGATCTCTTAGCAGCATAAACATTGATGTAACTCTCACATAAGATTTAGCAGAAATTAGGCAACAATATATACAAAATAAAATATTTTCAGAAAAAGTTTAAGTGATTTCACAATGCTTATTATGCCTTTGCATATGGTACCTAATATGTTATATGTCCTTCCAATTAGAAATAAACATTAGAACATTTGTGTAAAAGAATGTAAAAGCTACAAATAAAGCGCAAATTGCCATCTGACTAATGTGTTTCCATGATATTTCAATAAAGTAGTGGGTAAATTTAAATATGCACAATGGCCTAGATTATACATAGTAACCAATGTTATGAATAATCGTTAATAACCACTAACACACACAAAAAAATATTTAGCAGATGTCACTTTTCTAATTAAAATTTTAAAGTTTAAATCCGAATTGCTTTGGCTACTTAAGATTTTAACAATGCCACCTTGAATTAAAGTTTGTATTTTACTCATTTCCTTATAAGTAGAGGTAATGATTTCATGGTTACAAGTAAGTATCAGAAAAAAAAGATGAAATGATCTTTAATTTACTTTTATAGAAAGAACTGCATGCATCATATACATATTTATTGTGAAGTTCTGTTTTACCCCTTTAAAGCAAATTACTTCAGGTAATTTGTAAGAACACTGTTGGTCTTGAACAATAAAGTTATCAGTTATCTGCTTTAAAAAGCTTTCAAATATCAGTTCTGCAATTGTTGGTTGTTCATTTGCCAATTGTACAGTATTCACAATTACATATACTCTCTGACACTATATCCTATCATTATAGAATTACTTTAATTTGAAGCTATGATCTCCACTGAAATATCTTTACCATTTACCCCCCAAATTGACTACATTTGAAAGCTTATCCTTTAAAATTTAAATTAATCATTTTGAAAATACAATTAAATGGCACAAATTAATCTTCATTTTCTAAATGTCTTTAAATCATTGTAACATGTAGAACCATGGAACATTATATATATTATATATATACATATTATATACAAATGCACAAATTACATAGACATATATATTCCTCTATATTAAATCCTTCTCCCTATAGTACAGAGATATATATTTTAGCTATTTTTTAAAGCTATTGTTTTAATTATACTAGGTTGATTTTGTTTTATTAAAATGGAATTAAAAACAAATTCATCAATAGTTTAAAGTAACCAAAAGCAGTTATTCTGGGGGTATAGCTCAGTGGTAGAGCATTTTACTGCAAAAGCAGTTATTCTATGCTTCATACAACCTGAAAATATCAGTGCCAATTCAGCATAAGAATACAGCATTTTTTCATATTATTATTATAATAATTTATGTTTAAGACAAATTAATATTTTGATAGAAGGACTTTGAAACAAAACACATGAACACAGTACTAATTTATAGAAGTATATAAATTTCTTAAATACTATAAGAAGCATATTTTTCATCACTATATTTAGTATTTTAATCTCATATTTCCTGGAACTTCTAGTGAGTTTTAATGAATTTTATGAATCCTTTAAAAATGATTGACATTTGACAATTTATAGTAAAATGTGATATACTTAAAATGATTAACATCAAATGGAGATGGCTACAGAACAATGACAAGGTCATTGGGCATCATTAATTTTCAAATATTTGATTTCAGCTGAATGGTTGGATATATCACTTTTTATTTTAATCATGAAGTACACCTGTCAAAGAAATACTTTTCTATACAGTATTTTGAATGAGGCTATGCACAGAGCTTCCTTCGATTGTTTCTGCTCAGTGATCAGTAGGTGAAGTGGATGGCTTGCTATTATCTTCCCATGATGTATAGCCAGAGTCCAAATTAATATCACTGGATAAAGTGATAAACCTAAGATGGTGTATAGCAGAGATTGAGTGGCCTTTGATTAGATATATGGAAGCTATAAATATGAATATATATTCCCAAATTATCTTATTTAATAAATAATTTTAAAAAAATTATAGAAGTGGTGTAACTCTAAGGAAAATTTTATATGTGTATGTATGGAGGTGAAAGCAATATGCTTTTCACTTAAATTCCTTTTAATTCCATTTAATACATGTATAGTCACTGTTCTAAAAGTGTGTGGTGGACTAGCCTCCAGAAAGCACATAGATGAAGAAGACACAAACCTGGTTTGAGTAACTTAGAGTCCAGAAATGAAAATAAGGCATGTGTTAATCTGGGGAAAAGAAGGAGCCAAGACACTAAACCATGTGGTTTTTATGATGCTTATTTCTTAACAGGATCCTACTATATTATCTCTATAGGTACCTTTCAGTGCTTACATTTTTATGATATCATCGTCATAGAAACATGAAAACTTTTATTATTCCTGAATGATTTAGAAAAAGTAACAGTTTCTTATTCATGTTATGTGGCAAACATAAAATCAATTCCGAATACTGGAAAAAAGTAAGTGAAAGAGAGCAAACAACAACAAAATTGTAGACCAATCTTACTACGCCAACAATCATGAAGATTCTTAATAAAATAATAGTATTGATAAATGCAAATAAATAATGCACAGGAAGAATAGTACAGGCATGCCTTGGAGATAATGCAGATTTGGATACAGACCGCCACAATAAAGGGAATGTTGCGATGAAGTGAGTCACGCATTTTTTTTGGTGTCCCAGTGCACATAAATGTTATATTTACACTATTTTGTAGTGTACTAAGTGTGCAATAGCATTATGCCTAAAAAATCAGTGTACAGACCTCAATTAAAAATACTTTATTGATAAAAGTACTGAACATCATCAGAGACTTCAGCAAATCATATTTTTTTTTTTTGCTGGTGGAGGGTCTTGCCTCAAAGTTGATGCAGCTGACTGATCAGGGTGGAGGTTGCTGGAGGGTGGGGTGGCGGTGGCAATTTCTTAAAATAAGACAACAGCGAAATTTGCTGCATTGACTGACTCCTCCTTTCACAAATTATTTCAAATTATTTGAGTCAGTTCTCTTAAACTCTAGCATATAGTAACAACTAAGTATATGTAATATTCTAAATCCTTTGTTGTGATCTTAACAATCTACAAAGCATCTTCACCAGCAATAGATTCCATCTCCAGAAACCACTTTCTTTGCTCATCCGTAAGAAGTAACGTCTCATTTGTTAAAATTGTATGAGACTGCAGCAGTTTAGTCATATCATCAGGCTTCACCTTCCATTTTAGTTCTCTTGCTATTTCCACCACATTTGCAGTTACTTCATCCATTGAAGTCTTATATTCGTCAAAGTCATCCATGAGGGTTGGAATCAACTTCTTCCAAACTCCTGTTAATGTTCTTTTGGTATTTTGACCTCTTCCTCTGAATCATGAATGTTCTAATAGCATCTAGAATGGTGAATCCTTTTCAGAAGGTCTTCAGATCCATAAGAGGAATCACTCTCTATGGCAGCTACAGCCTTACAATATATATATATATATATATATATATATATATATATATATATATATATATATATATATATATATATATATATATTTAAATAATAAGACGTGACAGTAAAACTTATTCTTTGATCCATCGACTGCAGTATGGATACTGTGTTAGCAGGCATAAAAGAAACATTAATATGGGTATCCATCTCCATCAGAGCTCTTGGGTGACCAGGTGCATAATGAATGAGCAATATTATTTTGAAAGAAATCTTTTTTTCTGAGCAGTAGGTCTCAACACTGGGCTTAAAATATTCAGTAAGCCATTGTGTAAACAGAGGTGTGGTCAGCCAGGTTTTGTTTTCCATAGAGCACAGGCAGAATAGATTTAACATAATTTTTAAAGGCCCTAGGATTTCCAAAATGGGGAATGAGCACTGGTTTTAACTTAAAGCCACCAGATGCATAAGCCCTTAACAAGAGAGTCAGCCTGTCCATTGAAGCTTTAAGGCCAGGCATTGTTTTCTCATTTCTAGCTATAAAAGTCCTAGATGGCACCTTCCAGTATAAGGCTGTTTTATCCACATTGAGAATCTCTTGTTTAAAGTAGCCACCTTCATTAATTGTCTTACATAGATCTTCTGAATAACTTGCTGTAGCTTCTACATCAGCCCTTGCTGCTTCACTTCGCATTTTGATGTTATGGATACAAATTCTTTCCTTAAACCTCATGAATCAACCTCTGCTATCTTCAAATGTTTCTTTTGCAGCTTCCTCACCTCTGTAAACCTTCACAGAATTGAAGAGAGTTAGGGCCTTGCTCTGGATTAGGCTTTGGCTTATGGGAATGTGTGGTTGGTTTGATCTTCTATCCAGACCATTAAAACATCCTCCATATCAGCCATAAGGCTGTTTCCCATTCTTATCATTTGTGTGTTCACTGGAGTAGCACTTTTAATTTTCTTCAAGAACTTTTCATTTCCATTCACAACTTGAACTAACTGTTTGGTGCAAGAGGCCTAACTTTTGGCATATCTCAGCTTTCAACATGCCTTCTTCACTAAGCAAATCATTTTTAGCTTTTGGTTTCAAGTGAGAGACCTGTGACTCTCGCTGTCGCTTGAACACTTAGAGGCCATTGTAGGGTTATTAATTGGCCTCATTTCAATATTGTTGTGTCTTAGGGAATAGGGAGGCCTGAGGAGATGGAGAGGGACTGGGAAGGGATGGTCATTGCAGCAGTTAGAGAACACGCAACTTTTATTGATTAAGTTTGCCAACTTATACGGTCCCTGTTAGTGGTACTTCAAAACAGTTACAATAGTAACATCAAAGGTCAGTAATCACAGACCACTGTACCAAATATTATACTAGTGAAAAAGCTTAAGATATTGAAAGAATTACCAAAATATGGCACAGACACAGGATGTATGCAAATACTGTTGGAAAGATGGCGCTGATAAACTTGCTCAACACAGAGTTGCTACAAACTTCGATTTTAAAAAAATGCAATTATATTTTGTGGTACATATATACAATGGAATATTACTCAGCCATAAAAAGGGACAAAATTGTGCCATTTGCAGAGACATGGATGGACCTAGAGACTGTCATACAGAGTGAAGTAAGTCAGAAAGAGAAAAACAAATATCGTATAATATTGCTTATATGTGTAATCTAGAAAAATGATACAGATGAACTTATTTGCAAAGCAGAAATAGAGACACAGACATAGAGAACAAATGTATGGATACTAAGGGGGAAGGGGGTGGGATGAACTGGGAGATTGGGATTGACATATACACACTACCATGTATAAAATAGATAACTAATGAGCACTTACTGTATAGAACAGGAAACTCTATTTAGTGCTCTGTGGTGACCTAAATGGGAAGGACATCCAAAAAAGAGGGGATATATATACATATACGTATAGCTGATTCACTTCACTGTACAGTAGAAACTAACACAACATTGTAAAGCAACTATACTCCAGTAAAAATTAATTTAAAAATTGCAATATCTTCAAAGTACAATAAAGTGAAACATGGTAAAATGAAGTATGCCTCTACATCTTAGTAAAACAGAATTTATGTTAGGAATTAAAAATGATATACCAAAATGAATCACATAACATAAGGCACCATGTGGATAGGTAATTTTAATGACTAGTTAAAAAGTTATTAATTAATAAATCCTATAGACATTTTAATAAAACATTTCAAATAAAAATAGAATAAATTTTGTCTAGAAATTTTTGCTATGCGATTGTACCAGTTTACACACACATTCAGCAATACATGTGTGTTGCCAATATTCCACATCCTTATTAAACTTCATATTGCTGTTCTTTTAAAATCTTAGTTGTCCTAGTATACGTGTAGTAGTATACCAATGTGCTTTTTTTGTTTTCCTTTTTTTGATAAAAGTCACTATTTCATAAATATATATTGGCTATTAGTATATGATTTTTTTGAAAAACCTCCTTAAGCATTTTGCCTGTTTTTATTGCATTGTCTGTCTTTTTCTTATTGATGTCATTTAGTAACCTTATATATTCTGTATCCTAATCTTTTCTCAGGTATATGTGTTGCAAGTATTTTATTCTATTTGGTGGGTTTTATTTTCATTCTCCTAATGGTGTCTTGGCATCTTTTTATAATAACTTCTTAATTTTGAGTCCAATTTATTAATCTTTTTATTTTTGATTTGTACTTTTTATCTGTATCAAGTTTAGGGATATATTTAATAATCTATGTGAAATTAATTTTTGTGTATAGAATGAGATGAGTTAAGATGTTTTCTTTCATAATTTAACCCATTGAATTAATTCAATTGATTGAAAAGAACACCTCTCTTCCACTATATTAAATATCACCTCTGTGTAAAAAGTCTAGTGATGAAATAGGTTTGGGTCAGTTTATTAACTCTCTGCAATGCTCCAGTGGTCTACTTGTGTCTCCTGGTTCTGATAACACGCTGTGGGTTAATTACTATAACTTTACAATAAGCCTTGATAGGTGGTAACAAAAGTCCTCCATATTGCTGCTTCTTCATGATTGTTTGTGGTACAAATTACCTGATAAATTAATAATATAAAGCATGGCTTTACTTATGTGTATAATGTTTAATAGAAATGATTCAAGGGTACTTTCTCATATTTTAGTGAGTATTTGAGAAACTATAACAGCTCATTTATGATTTTTAAAAATCTTAGCAAGCTAGATATAAAAAAACATTTTAGATTATGTCAAATTTAATCTACAGAAAACTTCCAGTTCGCATAACACTTACTGAAAGATTTCTTGTTTTCTCAAATACTTTTGGAGTGAAATAATATAACTTTCTACGTTATTCAGTAGATGGTTAATTTCTTTTAATTAGTTGTTAAATATTACACCATCCTTGAATTAAAAAAAAACATTTTATGTCCTTTTATTTTCATTAATTTCTGAAAATTATTTGATAATATTGTATTTCCTTTCTTACAGTAATTGATGTATGAATAATGTCATTTCTCCCTTATATGTTTACAAAATTTTACTAATTAAATATAGTGAACAAAGCAGTTTGCTCTTTCTGGAAGGAGTTTTACTTGTATGTTCAATAAATTTAATAGATACAGGTCAGAATCTCTATTTTTTATCAGTTTTTATAAGCAGTGTTTTACTTTGGAAATTTATGCATTTTGTCTAAATTTATAAATGTATGTATGTAAAGCTATTAATAGTATCCTATTACATTTATCTTATCAATAGGATCTTTAGTATACCATCTTATTCATTCCTGATATTTGAATATTGCGCAGTCTATGTTTTTTTAAGAAGTCTAATTTTGTATCCTTTTTATTTGTCTTTTCCTCAAATAACAAGATTTTAAAATTTCTTTGCTGTTCATTTAAAAATTTTTTTATTGATTTCTGTGTTTAACTTTACTATGTTATTTCTTTATTCTTTAGGATTAATTTGCTACTCTTTTCCTGGTATCTTGAAATGGGAAATCAAAACATTAATTATAAGCTTTTCTTCTTTTATAATAAATGCATTTAAGACTGCAATCTCTTCTAAATACACTTTATCCATATGTCATACTTTTTATTTGTCATATTTTTATGATTATGGTATCATACTGCTCTCTATCCTTAATTCTTAAATTGTAAAAAAATGTCCAATTTCTTTTTCTTTTTAACATCTTTTTATGAAGCGTTTGAAAAGTGGAGATTTCAGTTAAACCCATTGAGCTTAAAAAAAGATTGTGTGATAATTACCTAAGGGCATGCATTATGTCAAAAGAATGTAACAAATATGAATTCAATATAGGCAACAATTTATTGAAAAGTTTGATCAAATTGATTGGCCAATTTAAACAACCATTAAAATCCAGCAACCAGTTTGATTTTCTTTTCTACCTGAACCAGTTGATGACCTTCTGAGTTTGTTGATTATTACCCTTTCTGTTGATTTATGTTAGTTCCAGTGTAAACTAGTCCTGCAATTTGATTCTTTCAATTTACTTTACTAGAAAAATCAGCAAAATAGTTGATTTCTATATAGCTAAAATGCAAGCATAAAGAAAACAACCAGAAAACATTTCTCTAATCTTTAAAAAATTTTCAGTATTTTCTTTTAAATTCCAAATTGAGCTTTAATGATTTAGTACTATGGTTAAAGCTTGTAGTGTACTTAACCTTTAAAATGTGCATAAAACCCTTACCCTAGAAAGGGATACAACAAATTTAAAATAATTACATTAGGCAAGATTTGTTTATATTGAATTTCTAATTCTTACTGTTTAAAACTGTCAGGTGGTTTATTAATTGATACTTTCACAAAATGAGAAACGAGTAATTTCTTTGATGGAAAAGCATTACTGCTATGTGGTGCAAATCACCTGATAATTTAATAATGTAAGGCATGGCTTCTATCAAGTTACATTTCAGTAGAGGAATAACATGTTTACAAATTTTTTTTTATAATAAGTATTTATATACACACATACTTTATAAATATACTGAGTTACATTATGTCTGGAATAAAACAGTGAATCAAAAGGATCTATAGTGCAGTTTTCTGCCATATATGGTATTAGATATATATTCCAAAGCAAAATAACTAAAAGTATTTTATTAAGTATGTTAACTTGTCATGTACTGTTTCTTTGGAATTTACTCCATATATTTACTCTCAGTTTATAAAAAACTGGTGTAGTGTTTTGCTATTAGTGAAAGGTTTATAAACGTGTCATTGCTCTTAATAACTATCCCATACTGTCTATAAAAAAAGCAGTAATTCTTTTAATAAATGAAGAATTCAAAAAAGGATGAACAGACGCTATTCCATAGTGCACTCTGACATTAAATATTCCCAACTATTAACTCCAGTGACATGATAACACATTACGGCAGCAGCCCTTCATGGAACTAAATATTCTTATGTGGTGGACTTTTGCTATTGATTACTATGCATTCATTTAGAAGAGAAAAAATGTAGTTACGTAGCAACAAACAAAAGATTAAATTCAAGAATTAAGTTAATGGAAAGAGATAAACACAAGTGTAC